>NC_054743.1:45987799-46202895 GCF_018143015.1 Lytechinus variegatus | reverse complement strand
CATATCTCGTAGCATAATCAACAATGGTTTAATTGGTGTGTGTGTTTACGAGCTGAAGGCATGAATGGACCCATAAGATCGATAGCGATACGCTGAAAAGGAACACCAATAAGTGGGATTTGACCAAGACTAGCCTTCGGCACACGACCTTTATCGACAGTTTTCTGACATATATCGCATGACCTACAGAAATTCGCGACATCTTCACACATCCCAGGCCAATAAAACTGCGCCTTAATCTTAGCAAAGTATTATTGATTCCTAAATGTCCACTAAGTAATGATTCATGCGCAACTCGCATTATCTCTTCTCTACGAGTCTTGGGAACTACAAGGAATTTAGGACCTACACCTTGATTATTTCCATCCTTTTTCTGTTGGAACAGAAACTCACGCTCACACAAATACAAGTACCGTGAATTGTTAACCTTATCAACTTTCTGCCATAGAGGGCCTAACGATACATCATCTTTCTGTTCTTTCAAAAACTCATTGGATTCTATGTTAACTACGGGATCAGCTACAGTCAAGCCTTTAGTTGGCTTAGAGTCTCTCAATTTTTGTGAACGAGTCTGAACCGCCTGTAATTCAACATCGACTTCCTCCGAAATCACGCTCTCAGCTTCAGACTTCAAGTCACTTGAACACTCCTTATCTATTTCTTCCTTTTGTCTTACCACATCAATGACCTCAACATCATTCTTTGGGACCCAATGTAAATTGGGGTCACTCGCTTTACGAGCCCCTTTTACATTACCAATGACTAGATCATACAAGCAATTGGGCATACACACAGCCACAATCTCTCCTTCGAAATACGGCGAATCTACAACTATCCTAGCCAATGGAAAACGCCTGATTGTAGTATCTATTAACCTGACTGCTCGACATTTACCTATAAACTGATCTTTCATAACCAAAGCTTCCTTTACTACACAGGTAGTGCAACCTGTGTCACGCAACACTGATACGGGAACATTCCCAGGCATCAATCTCCCAGATACAACAGGCAAACCATCGTCCATTGAATCTATATCATCATAAGCCATTCCAACCTTTTCAACGACTTCGTCTTCACTACTGAAATCATCGACCACAGACCCGACAGACACACAACAAGCCGTCATGTCTACAACTTCAGACTCTATTTCATTTACCTGAGGACTCCCTCACCCATGTCTGACTTAGGGCCTCCTTCCCCTACAAACATCATACCCTGAGCCGCCGCAGGCCGGGACAACATGGGACACGCCCTCCTTATGTGATTAGGATTCCCACACATGTAACACCCTCTCGCTTGAAAAGGCTTATTACCTTCATTCTTCCTTATTCTAGACTGAATTTCATTTGATTTCTGATTAGTCCTTCCAAATGGTTTTGACATAGGATTCTTACTACCCGACTTCGGATCTGATCGGAACCGTTCGGATTTCTGCCCACTAGAGAACACGTGAGGCCCATGCGCACTAACATAAACTTCCGCACAATTAACCGCCTCTTCAAAATTCATGCATTTTCGTTCCTTAATGAACCTAGCAACCTCCTTTGGACAATCAGTCAAAAATTGCTCTCGCAATATCAGATCCTCAAGAGCCCCTCTACTACTATCTATCTTAGCCGCCTCTACCCACTTATCAAAATGAGCCTTCATCCTAGTAGCAAATTGTTTGGGACGTTCAGAGTTTAACGGCCTACTTAATCTGAAATTTCGCCTATACCCTTCCTCAGTGAGATGATAGTATTGCATCAGCTCATCTTTTACCGCGGTATATTTCTGGCGATCATCTACATTCATCCTATTCACTACATCTAACGCTTTCCCTGTCAGATTAGAGATTAGATATATTACCCACAAGTTATCAGAAACTTTTTGGCTTTTCATTAACATCTCAAATTTGGTTATGTAAGCATCGAACTTATCGTGGGCATCGTCAAAACGACCTACTTCAAGCTTTATCCCACCTAACTGAGGTACATCATTCACCTCTTCCTTACGCATATGCGCTAACTTCAGTTCATGCTCACGCTCCTTTTCTCGAGCTTCAATTTCTTTCTCTCGTTCTATCGCCTGGCAACGCTCAGACACAAACCTACTCAACTCGCCCCACTAAGGCCTATTTCCCTACCTAACGTGGAAAATTCTTTCATTTGTTCAATGCTAGCCATAGCGACTATTAACTATAGATTCCAACAAATTCAAATATCCTAACAGGCTTTAACCATCCGCATAAACAAAGCAAAAGCTTTAACACCTGGCAACAAATGCCAAACCCCTAGTGCCTTTCAACAAGCACACTAGAATGTATCTCCCAATGAGCATACAATTAAACCATGCGGAACCACACTAATCCACTTCACACAAGAGGATTCAAAGCCTAGTCAAATTCAACACCGGAATCTATTCAAGCACGTAAACTTGCACCAACAATCACAAATTGCCTAAACACCGGGCATTACCAAGGACGTAACCTTGGGGAGAAACCACTAAACATTGTATCAATGTCAATAGACTACTTCATTAATTATTTCCTAAACATGGAAAGGGAACCATAGCAGTAATTAATTCTTTTCCAGAATAATTTTAAATATTTCAAGCAGCAGCATCTCGGTGGGACCTCCAAATTGTCACGTGGGAAGTGACTTTTTTTTTATTATTTAACTACTGCTGCTCGACACCAAAATAATGAACACGTAAAAACTGAGGTTTACAGTTATGAAAGATTTAATCAAAGCTCTTAAATCATTCTGTGGTTTCCTTTGATTTCTTTTACAATGAGTTACATGAAAATATACATGGATATGGATTATGGATAACAAAATATAACTTAACTTAAACGGTAATATCGTTGATGTGAGCCCCCATCATCATATCTGGTCTGACACGCCCCACTTGGCCCTGGTGGTCGGTCCAGTTCCTGGCCTCCGCAGGTTGCGATGTCTCTTCTCCACTCGGCCTCGGCCTCCGCAGACTGTGTTACCCCTCGATGAGTATAGCCCCCAGATAAAATAAATGTGGCTTCAACGAATTAGTGGACGAGATCGAGCCCCCAATGATGACATGAATTTTGACCAGTCATGTCGGTGGAGAACCGGCGGCAGCTGGGGTCGTTATCTCGTCACCGACGTAGTCCCTCAGTTATAACTTAGACTGCCTATACGAACATCTGTAGTCTATTCTGGCTTAGGTGGTTCTCCCTGAATTACTAAAATTGACCTCCTAATATACACTACCGTTACTAGGAATAACTGTACAATTTCTAAAGAGTATTCCAAGGAATTTCAATAGCAGATGAGTGCATAAAGCAACACATTCTTAAAAAGACTTCCTGTGCATTCTATACATTCAATGCTAGAGCACTTTTTGCTATGTATGACACCTGTATGAAAATTCTTACATAGCATAAAATATGACATCAACCTGGTACAAGGGGGGGGGGGGCATCAAGCGTTTCCAATGCTTGCTTTTAAAACATTCAAAACAGTAAATATTTTAACCACATGTTTGAACTCTTCAAATGTATAATTAAATTTCTTTCCTGACATGCATCATAATATCTAAATCAACGTTGTCGTGTCTTTTTCTCTCCAACGATAGTACATTCATCTCATTAGTTTAATCTTCTGAAAATGGATAGGATAGGTCTAAATCTCATGTCACAGCTAGCATCATCTGAGAGCATTTCCAAACAGCAGAGGGATGACGATGAAGATGAAATGAAGGCCATCATTAGAGATGCAGTTTTTGTCATAGTAAATGGCATGTATCTCAACTTTAACAAAGATAAATTCCCGTATATTATCATTAATTACCTCTCATTGCGAGCTGCCAGAATCTCTTGAGATGCTAATGCTGCATGACAAAACTTCATATCTGCTCTCTAGCTGCCGTATGTCACCCATGATGCTATTTCTACTAGGTATAAGTTTGTACAAGGATTATGTATTTGGTCCAGAACAACTGATTGTTATCATGCATAGTAATGGAATTCAAAAGGAGATAATAGCTTACAAGTACACATCCATTGACCTCACAACACTCCTACAGCACCACTTCCAGTTCTTGAGCATGAAGCTGTGCAACATATAAGTAATAATATAGATCCTGGTATGTTATCCCGTACAGAACATACATGTAAGGCTTTCATTGAATTGGCCAGATCAAAGTCCTGAAAATGTAAGAAGGTTTCCAAGAGTTTGGTTACTCTTTGCTGAATTAACTCCATTTACTATGACAAAAGCTGCAGCTCTAATGATTGCCTTATTTCAATTAATCATTGTCCCTGGCTATATGAAAATGTTCTTGGATGATGCCTATCTTTTCCATTTACAGCTTAAGTTATAGTATATAGTATTGATTGTACCATTTGAGGTTAGTGAAATATTGCTACAGAGAAATTGGTATATCTTGATTTAGATTTATAAAATGCTTATCTAAATGCTGCTACTTTAGACAACTTCACCATTTCAAATTATATCATACATGATTTTTTTTTACACTTTTGGCAATGCATTACTACACTATATATTAAAGAGTGCTATTTGATTTAAATGTCACCTCGAACGTATATTTTGACATCATCATTGGTCCAGGAATCAACTATTAAATTTCTGTTCTTTTCCACGCAGGTGAGTCTTTTTCCCATCAGAATCACTATATACCTACATGCCACCATAAAGTTATCGACATATTTACTTAAATTTCCAGCCGTTTTTGACATAACCCCTAAATATATTTTTCATGGCCATTATTTATCCTTATTTCAAAGTGAAATTATTAAGCATCCAAGTTTTCAATGCAAATAGCTTATTTTTCTATTATTCACAAAAAATGTGAATATAATGGATTATTTTTTTTCTTTGGGGGAGGGGAATCATGAATGGATATATCAATATTTATTAATATTTGACCTTTGACATTGGATATCAAAGGTGAAGGATAATTTTTTAATATTATTTTGTGCCTTTTTATCTTCTTGCAAAATTGCTTTTTGACACCAAAATCACCAACATGCAGCGTTTTACCTCAGAGATATCATTATACGATATATATAGCCTATGTAAAAAAGTGATTGACCTTTGACCTTGAACTTTATGGATTAATATGCACTCTGGGTACTTATTTTCATTTTATTTAATCTTCCTGTAAGAAACTCTGTATTTTGACACCAAGATCACTAACCTGCGCCTTTTCATCTCAGAGATACCATTATACCGTATATGGTATATAATTAAAAAAAAAAGTTCATTCACCCGGTCGATTTATAATACGTG
Source organism: Lytechinus variegatus (assembly GCF_018143015.1). NCBI lineage: Eukaryota > Metazoa > Echinodermata > Echinoidea > Temnopleuroida > Toxopneustidae > Lytechinus > Lytechinus variegatus. The sequence goes on along the minus strand of NC_054743.1, from coordinate 46,197,625 downwards.
TATCTTCCTCGATATATGCGTTATCATGAGAATGCAAGTGTTTGGCTACAACAATCGTTCGGATAAAATTAATAACCACTAAACATGCTAAACTGGCTTGCATACTGAAAAGAGTATGTAGTTGCCATAAAGCCTGGGGCTGCATATGAAAAGAAACTATACTGACTTCCAACATGGGCATACAAATTACTGAACTCTCAAAATCTATTCTTTGTACATGAATATCTGTCAGAGGCCTACATCCCACTCTGTGAAGTACTGTCATTGAATAAAAATTGCTTAACACCTGTCGTATATCATTAGCATTTGAAATAAGGCAGATAAACCATGACCTCTTAACCCTCCTATCATAATTGTGTTTGTTAATAAAGTACCTTGCGAAAACAAGACAATGTAGACTATTAACATTGCAAAACAAATCATCAGAGATCCCTGTGCATTCCCCAAAAGGGGGAATTGCTTGACATAAATTGTAACGTTCTACAAGTAACACTTCATATAGATACATACATATATATGCAAACATAAAGACAATTATAACAGATTGATTCATGTTGTAGTAGTGCGTATCAAATCAAAGCATGACCTCTCCGAACGGAGACTCTGCTAGAAAAACCAACATTATTCGTGTTCACACTTATAATCAGTAGCAAAAAGCAATTAAGATAAAATGATCCTACCTAAGAGTGACAGAATTTCTTTCCATCAGAAAATATAATAGAATCATCAATGTATTCTTTTAAAATAGGTTACACCTCAAATATCGAATACATACGAGGCCTTTCTATTTAAGAAATATAAAGAAATCCATAATTTGTCTTACTTATTTCTTCCTGTTTTATTGTTACATGTAGAATATTCATCGAGCAGGAAAGAGAGAGGAAAAAGAGTGTCTGTCTTAATTGTATATAATTTCGCTCTTCTCCTTATTTTGGTCTCATAAACAGATGAAATGTTTTTTTTTTCTTTCATCGTGTCTCATGCAACATTTTTTCTGTTTTAAAAACACTGAGTACTTTAGAAAACTTAGCAGTCAAAGTTTAAAAGAAGAGGGGAAGGAAAACCCTTCATTACTATCAGGCATGACCATTCCTAACTTATAAGACCTGTATAGGTTAATACAAGTTTAAGAAGATAAGCTGGATGACATTTAGGCTAAAAAAACACCCTCTTTCCTTTCTCATTCAAGTAAGAAATTAGAAATGTTATATCCATTTCATTGATATATTTCATCATTTCAATCTTGTTTTTGATAATGATGTAAAAAAAAGAAAGGAAACAAAATAAGCTCCCTTTTTTCAAACATTCACAGTTTTCACTTCGATCAGAAACAAAAAATCTGTAAATGGTGATATTAGAGCAAACATATGAAGGAGGGTTGTGCTTTTTACATCCTTATTCTCAATATAATTGAAACAAAAGTCAAAGCGATCAAACTATAAGCAAGAAATAAGGAGAATGTACATTTGATACTTTTGCACAACATTCCTTAGCTTTTTATATTCAATAAAACTGAGAAGAAAAAATGGACTTCAATTAAATACAAATAAAATTCGGTTTTCCTTTTCCCTTCTTCGCCTTTCTTTAGCATCGACCTTTCAATCGTACAGTTACTTCTATTGTTTTCCTCTTCAGTTTGAAAAAAAGAAAAAAAAGTAGATGCTCAAGAATTATAAAGAATTATATGGTCACAGTGAAAGAGAAAAGGGAACTTGTACTTTATGTTTATTTTGATATATCTTTTGATATATTTTTTGATATATCTTCAATCTTATCAATCAAATATCTTGTACCTTTCGTAAAAATGATTATTCTCATTCCACGTTTCTTCATTCGAAAAAAAAACACCATAAAACTTGAACTCCATCAGAAAATATGGCAGATTCGTTAATATATTATTTATAAACAAGTTAAGTTATTTTTACATGTAGAATATTCATCTGGCAGGAATGAGAGAGAGAACAGCATGGACTCATTTTATTCTTCTTGTTTCTGTTGCATAAACAAACATTTTCCCTATTTCTCGTGACTCTTTCAATATTTTCTCTGTTTTCAAAGACTGGATACTTCGCAAAACCCATTGATAAAAGTTTAAAGACGAGAGGAAGGTAAAACCTGCATTACAATGACTCCAGTCGTGACATGGACATTCCTAACCTATAAAAACTGTTACTTAGGTTTCAAATGAAGAAATGAGCCGGATGACCCCTTTACTTTTCTCTCTCTCTCATCCCTGCAGGAAGTTAGAAAGCACGTTATATGCATTTCAATTACATATTTTATGCATTCACTTTTATTTATGGTAATACTGTAAAAAGTAAACATCCTTGTTTTTTCCGACATTCGGAATTTCACTTCGATAACAAATACTTAAACAGTATACATCAGAGAAATGCTGTATTAGAGCAAGACATATGAAAGAGGGTTGTACTTTTCACCCTTTCATTCTTATTTTCCATATAATTAACACGGCATAAGTTAAGAGGATCATATCAAGCAAGAAATAAGAAGGAAAGAATTGTACTTTCTCTAAATTTCCCGACATTCCTTGCACTTTTTAGGTTCTATAAAACTGAAAGAACAGTGAACTTTAATTAGATACAAATAAAATTCATTTTTTCCATTTTCCTTTTCGCCATACTTCTGCATCTAGATTACATTCAAAACAATTATTTATATTTTTTCTCTTTTGTTTGAAAAGGTCGATGCTAAAGATCTATATATGTTCTATGTGTAAAAATGCCAGGAAAAGGAACTTGTACTTAACGTTCATTTTGAGATATCTTTAATCCTATCAATTCAATGTCTAGTTCCCTGCGTAAAAATGATGATTATTATCATTTTTTAATTCATTCGAATCTCTCATTTTGCAAGATGAGAAAGCATTAAAAAAACGAGAACTTCAGTGACATGAAAGTTGTTCAGCCTTCTCCATGTTCTTTGTATGATTAATTTAAGAAAAAAAAGAAAGGTTTCTACCCTAAACTCAGTTCCTTCCCCCCACTTTTGTTTATCTTTCATCAAATCCATCATTCTTAAATGGCGTGACACATTAGTAATTTTCCATTTAAAAAAACGTGAATAAAGTAAAGCGTATAACATTGAATTCACATAAAAGTCATTCGCTCACTTCAGGATACGTTTTCATTGAAATACAGATGTTTTCTATGAGCTCGTAGATTAATTTCTTTCAATATTCCATTCATTAAACATTTCCTTCTCTTTCACGATGACATGATACTTGTGGTTGTCGCAAAACAAATGCAGAGATGAAAAAGTACATTGCAATTTTCATTCATCTTGTCATAGACAATTTTCTAGACTAAAAAAAGTCTTTTCCTGAGTCAAATCTGTTGATGTTTAAAAAACAACATGAAGCGAAGCAGAGATGAAAGCAGTAAGCACATTTTGGTGTTTTTAATAACATGAATTATTCTCTCTCTCCTTTGGCCATCGAGGTAATTCCTTGCACACGCGTGTCAACGAAGATATAGATGAGAAAAATGTGGGTTTATATTTCTTTCGAATCATTATTCCTCTTCAGTATCAACGGCATTGCTTATAAAAAAACATAATATGAGTATGTAGGCTAACATATAGTATATTTCATTGCTTGTTCGATGGACCTATAATTTGCTCACTTATAAAAGATTAATGATTTCGATACATGTCGACAAAATATAAAGCTGTTAAGACCTCTCAATCTCCTCACTGCTCTCAGACATATCAATCAGTGTATACTTGCCACACCCTGGACTCCTTTTCCTTGCAGTAAAGAACGACGTTAATCCCCTCTACGACGATCTTTGTTGACAATTTCTTGTGTTTCCTCAAGTTGTACGCAGTTTTCGCGAGGATGTTGCGACGATCTTTCAGGACTGGGGGCAAATCTGTACGTACAGAGATCCTTCTAGCTTCTTGTCCCTCTACTCTAGGGGGCGTCTGGATTCGAAGGTTGACAGAATTCTGTTGCGTTGGGTTGGTGCATGTAGACCATCTTGGCAATTATTGGTTGGGGAATGCCCTCCGTCTGTCTCCTCTGGGGCAAGCGGTGGGCATTTACGAAAGCTACCGAATCCGCCTCTTCTCTCGTTAATCCAATGTAGACAAGCGTTTCCTTTAAGACTTCGTACACATTTTCTTCTTTTTTCTGTTTGACTCCGTAGAACATCAGATTACTCTTTCGTTGGTAAATCTCAGCCAGCATCATTTTGTCCTTAATTTCCTTCATTTCTTTCTGCATCTTCTGTTCGAGTTCGGGAATTGCTTTCTTCTCTAGATTCAGTATGTGAGCGTTGCTGTCTTCTGCTGCTTTTTCTAAGTCTTTTACTTTTTTCGTAATTGAAGCAATATTAGTCTGAATATCGTCCAATTTCTGACACACTTTTGTTGAGAACTCGGTGAGAGTCTTGTGCAGGTCAACGAGAGTGAGGTTCGAAACCTCGGGCGGTTTCTCACCGCTGGGTACGGTCTGTTGCATTGTACTCCGGTCGTGCGAAGAACATGGGCGTTGGTTCGTTGAATCCATGCTTTCGGCAGACAAGCCTTTACTTCTCAAATTGTATATTTTGGACATGAAAGACGAGAAAATGCCAGAAAAGATTACCCAAAAATGAAAGTCAATGTCTATAGAAGATTGCCAAGATGAAAAAGATTGATATTTCCGGATGAAACAGCTACTAACCCATTAAAAAGTGTGGTTTTCTGCGAGAGCTCACTAAACGGACACCTCACGCTACGACGGCCATTGCTTCCTTTTCAAAAGATGGAAAGATGCGGTTCAGCGATACAGCATCCCAACACTCCCCCTCTCTCTATCACATCACGTACACAAAATGAGGGAAATAGAGTGGTTACTAATTATGAAATTGAAATTTACTTGCTTTTTTATTTTTTTAAGTACACACCTAAAATGATAATGATCATTCTTTAGCATCATATAACAATGATAATAATAATTATAAAAATAGTAATGATGTGCCTAATAGTAAATAATAGTAAATAATTATAGTAATAAATAAGAATAGTAATATTATAGAACATACATTATAACAATAAGAGCTATTGGCGACACATAAAAAAGGAAGAGAAAAGTGGGAAAGGATTAAGAGATAAGGGATAAGTAATATAAGAAGAGAGAGACAACTGATTAAAACATGAACGGAAAACCTGGAAAATATATTCTTCCATATCATATTATTTTCACTAGATCGCGCTTCGCGCTGGCATTGCCTGTTCAATGAGATTTATTATTATTATGTTATTATTAGGAGTGGGCTATACACGGGTCAAAAATCCTTTTTCTTGTCTTAGCAATATGGCAACAGTTTTGATAATACCTTGTAATGTATCTCAACATGAAAGGACAATAATTCTGTCTCGGGTCCCAAAAACAATGTGCCGGCCCAAAATCCAAAATAGACAAATGACCTACCAATTTAAAGCTTAGAATCTCCTCTTTTATCTGATATTAGATAGATTATTTCTCATTCACGCATGAGTGAGCAAAAACCATTTTAAGGATACGAAAACTCATTTGGCGTGGGGTATGTGGGTTTCAAAAAGAAAAACACATTTTCGAAAAATTCAATATCTGCTCTTTAATTTGATACCTAAATTACAGAAAATGGTAGAAAAATAACAAAGTTATGCTCATTTGAAATAAGGCTTGAATTTCAATAATTTCATAAAATGAAGAAGTTCTCCAGGCTGGCCTTCAAACTCACTGGACACTCAATTCTGTTGACGATCAGCCATGCATTAAATCTTTTGTTCACCATGCGATAGCTTCTGTGGGAAACCGGTGAGAACCGATGAAATTATTGAAATACAAGCCTAATTTCAAATGACCATAACTTTTTTATTTCTTGACCATTTTCTGTAATTGAGGTATCAATTAAAGAGCAGATATTGAAGTTTTCAGAAATGTTGTTTTCTTTTTAAACCCAGATACCCCCTGCCAAATATTTTTTTGGTATCCTTTGTTCAAATTGTTTTGCTCACTCATGCGTGAATAAGAAATAACCTAAGTAATATCAAATGAAAGAGGGGATGCTAAGCTTTAAATTGGTAAGTCATTTGTCTATTCTATTTATGACTTAGTTATGATAAATGATCGCTAAATCTCGGTTTCGTTTATTCTGGGACGCACTGTATATATGATAATATATATATCTATATCCATTTTTCAGATGGGGGGGGGGGGGCAAAATCATTAATGTTCCAAAGGCGCTCGATCGTACAAAACACCCTCCCATTTTTTTTGTTTTGAATAATGTTTTTATTCTGATTTCATGAACATAACATTTCAATTTAACATTTCAAATCATATATAATACTTTACACTTCATATTTTCACTTTTTTCCACTAACTTAACAAAATCATGAGTCATATATATCTTTAAAAAAAATCAACAATGAAATCAGTTATTATAAAAATGCTTAAAGACCAAACTTCCCCCTCCCCCACCACAAACACACACACACACCCAACACACCACTGCCCAGAAGATCTGCTCACACTCATTATAAATAAATCATGTTTAAAAGTACAAAACAATTCGATGAAAAATTTTGAATATAACAAGCTCACGGGAGAAGCATTACATATATTGAAAGTAAATAAAGACTTACAACTTAACCTTGTCACAATTTTACTGTTTCCCATTTTTGCAAGTGCCGCCCTAATTTCCCCATTTTAATAGCTATTTTCTTTTCTTGATCCTTATATTCTAAAATAAGTTTATGTATATCGTCAATGGTTGGTAAAACCCCCTCCTTTCTAAATATAAATAATATATATTTTACCATAAAGATAATAGTATTACAACTTTTTATTCTATTTGTATTGCCTGACAAACCAACAAATATATCCCGCCAATTCAAGTCCTTTATTTCTTCTAATTCAAATCGCTGTATCAATGTTTCCCATATCAGTTTGACCTTTAAGCAAGACAAAAATATATGTGAATATGTTTCCGTTTCCAGTTTACAGTACGAACAGAGATTGTCTTCAACAAATCCAAATCTAAACAAATTAACTTTAGTGTAAATTGCCCCATGCAGAAGCTTAAATTGAAATTCCCTCTGTCTTCCAATTAATAATGTCATTCTTGGTCTAAAAAAACATTTACTAATTTCTTTCTCTGAATAATTATACTTATTTTGTCCATCTCTTATCTGTAAATCATATGACTTTTGCAATTTTTTAATAAAATATTCATATATTTTTCTTGATAATACCTCCTTAAAGCTAATTTCCCTCCCCAACAGAAGCAAGTTTATATTATGATTAATCAAGTCTATCTCACAAAATTGTATACACACACGCACACACACCCAAACACACACAGGCATATATATATATATATATATATATATATATATAAATATAAATAGTAAAGAAATGGATGAAGAGAACAATGGTAGACGTAGCTTAAATCAAGGTTCCCCAGAGCTATCTACCCTTTGGAAAAATTGGTTATGCCGAAAAAATGTCTCTGGCGGGAATCGAACCCGGGCCCCCAGCTTTGAACGCCGGTGCCTTAACCACTAGACCACAGAGACGGGCTAGTGGCTAGGCCGACCGAGATCCGTTTGACCGTCAGATTTTCGACACTATACCAATTACCTTTGTCGGGTGAAGGTGAGTTTTGAACAATGACAAGCCGTCTTGCCTCAGATGGATCAAAGCTATTTAAATAAAAGAGTTGCCAAAGCTGTTGTACATGTATAACTTCACACACACACACACACACATATATATATACAGACACGTATCTCACCAACAAATTAATGCAAGCGCGAAGCATGAGCTGATTTTTTTTAGTATACTGACAGGAAAAGCATGCCTGTTTTAGCTCTGTTTGTAGTAACTCATGAGGAGGATACATATATCACTACACAGATGGTACAATTGCCGAGAGTGTCAAGCTGACATTTATATATATTCTGACCTGAAAGCTTGATATTCTAAGCATTATTGGTACCAATTGAAACAAATAACGAGATGTGTATATCAGTCTAGCTTGCTGAACACTACAATCTTGTTTTTGTTTTCTTTGCATATCCGGAATTAGTGGGGGGGGGGAGGCAAAATGATATGTTTGCCCCCCTCGGCCAATATTTTCATTGGTGGGGCGATCGCCCCCTGCCCCCCCCCCCCCCGGATCGACGCCTCTGACCACATGGTCAAATGGGTCAAAATATCATATTGCATATTTCATTTATTGAGAAATCAGACGGAACTCGTGTAACGTGTACCACGTTAAATTTAATATGCTCTTGCTGATACTACCAAAAAAAATTGCCCATCTCATTAAAAATGCATTTTTTTTCTCGTTTATCACGCAGTCTCCTGATGTCATCATGCCTGTGTCTCTCAGTGTCTGGCGTGTCAAGATTGGTACGTACATGCGCCGGAAGGAGAAAGTATATGACTTCTACTACTATTTAAGGAGGTATGTTTATGGTCTTAAATTGATTGAAAAGGCGAAGAAAGTGGCTGAACACTTAAAAGCAAATGACAATGGCCATCGCCACCACTCATTTTCCAATGGCTCTTCAACTGATGAAAATAGCAAAATTGGTAATGCAACATGCCAAAAACCTCCGTCCTCTAACGATATAAAGCTGAACCCAGCCAAAACTGAATCGCCAAGTAACATCAATAGAAGCACAGTCAAATCATGTTCTGAGACCGGTTACTTTGGAGACAATGGTTCTTCTTGTCATACTAAAAGCCCCGATCACATCACCCAGAATGGCTCTAAGTGTGCTGGTGGCTGTACACTTGCAACACATCCAACAAGTTTAACCAAGAAGCAATCCACTCCTGTCCCTGATCCTTCTTACACCAAACCTACCAAGTCTTGTGACCTAGACGAGTTGGACCTGAGATACATAACAATTCGTCGCGTGTCACATCTCAACTCCAGCAATTTAACTCAAACAAGTAAACCTGACCAAACAGACGGCACATCAGAGTCATACTCACAGGTTGTCGGAACCTTCACTGGTGATCGAGATGACAGCACACGTTACGAGAAGAAGACACCAAACCCTTTACCGTCGGGGATAGATAGCCAATTATCGGCTAGTGCTAGGATGAATCTGTCACGCAGCTTTGGACACAAATCGTCGTGTACCAGGGTAGGTCTAAGATCCTTTTTAGAACCATATCTTACTCAATTAGAATAATTAGCAACACAACGTTATCAGGATAATGCAAAACAGATAAACATTACATTCTTGTGAAAACAAATTATTCTGATTCCTATACAGCGCATCCCACAAAAACGAAACCTCTCCTCAGAGAAAGATATCGCAATCATGATAAGTTTTGGCCATAAAATTAGCATCATTTTTAAGACCAAAACCGAATAGTTGAAACAATGCGGAGTACGATAAGCGATATATTATGAGACATACCAAAAGCAACTTGCGCAGAAACTCGCAGAAACTGTACCAAGAGTACAAAATATGCTAAGGTCAGAGTGTCTTGAGCGAATTTCGACTCATTTTCCTGCGCAACTTGGTATTAAAATTGATATTTCATATTTACTCCCTACTCATATTATATTTGGTATCAAAAGGAAGAAAAAAGTTTAAATTTATAATGATAAGAGACCATAAATCGTTTTCTTATGTCGAAAAAGTAATAACCGACGATCTAGATTTCCTTTTAGAAGGACGCACTATTTACCTTACGAGATTTATCCAGCAATAATCTAAAAATGAGAGCCTTACCCGATTCTTATACATGTAGCTTAATGTTATAGGTCGGTCAATAATTTACGGTGCAAACCAGTTTTTGCTATTTGTATTAGTTGTGCCATTCCCCAGAATAAACTGTCATAAACATAATACAGTGTTGCTAGTAAGCGCCTAATTATCATTAAGGACAACTTCTAATAGTATCAGTGAATAATACAAAATAAGTTTACAAATTCGCTTTTTTGGACATGGCATTAACATAATATTCACTATAATTTAAGATATTATTTATAAATGGTTATTTGGGTACAGCCACTTAAGAAACCCCTAATGACTCGAATAAACTGTCCTTTCTAATGTCATGTAATGTTTTAATAGTTGATAACCATCAAAGTCGGAAAGATATGGAATTGATACACCTACATAATACAGTTTGCGAAGGAAATTGTATATAACTGTTTTCTCTCTGTTCCTCCTATCTTCTGCTCTCTTCATAATCAAAAGGTGGCAGGGTATCGTATAATACAAGTCGCTGAAGTCAGTGGACATGACATATCACCTTTATCCAATGGTGGTTGCTCCCCCGATATGGCAAACATGCTCCTACTGAGGTCTGGTGACGTGGAACCAAACCCGGGTCCAAATACCAAGTAAGCAGGTTGAATTATGGGGTCATTAATATGACAGTGACTTTCAATTGACTAATTTCAATCATTGGCGATAAGATTCGTGTATAGTGTACATGATATTCGACGGAATTCAAAGGGTGCAATTAATTACGAAAACACTTATTAATGCTTGTTTTAGTCGTTATATTTATTTATATGATTATTTGTTTTTATCATTGAATGGTGAAACCTGATTCACAGTGGCGTAACTACGGGGGGGCATGGGGGGGCGCGTGTCCCCCCAATCGGCTGGCCAAAAAAAAAACGGGGAAAAGGAGAAAAAGAGGGAAAAAAGAAGAGAAACGTAGTGGGGAAAAGAAGAAATTGCTGTTTATCACAGTGTTATATTATATTATATAACATAAGAAGCATTTTTTCACAACTTTATGAAACATTATATGCTTAATTGTCTTCATTGTTCCTGGTGCTCGCATAGACCTTTTAACGAGATATATAAACCTGCTGTACTAAAGCCTCCCGTTTTCAAATCAATATACAACAAAATAATATATTTCCTCGCAATTAGAGTTATTATTGTTTTAAGTAGTGATATATTCTTATTTTTCATGACTACTGAAAGTTATTGCCCTATTTTAAGGTCTTAATATAAAACATTTCCTGTCCGTGCTAACGTTCGCATTAGTGGATTGGTGAGATTTTTGCTCTTCATTAACTCCTAAAATCAGTCCTTAAAATGTAAATTTTTCTGATCTGAATATCAAAAAATTTTAACTCGCGCTTCGCGCTCGCATAATTTGGTTAGTGAAATACGTGGGGTCTTAGTGAATTCCTACAAACAAGCCTTGGAATGCCCCTCTTCATGTCTGAATTTCCTAGATTTTCAGCTCGCGCTTCGCGCTCGCAGTATTTCATTAGTGAGATGCGTATAATAATCATGATTACAATGACTTCAAAAAGTGCTCCATGTGTTTAGATGTAATTCTAACAAAATCAGCAAGCGCTTGGCACTCGTATTAGATGACTATGGTGAGATATGTATACTCTGACTTAATGGATTCGTAACTATAGTCCTTAAAATATCCATGTTTGTGGTCAATATATACAAAAAATTCAGCTCGCGCTTCGCGCTCGCATCATTTGGTTAGTCAAATACGTAGGGTCTTAGAGAATTCCTACAAACAACCCTTAGAATGCCCCTCTTCAGGTCTATATTTCCTAAATTTTCAGCTCGCGCTTTTGCGCTTGCAGTATTTGATTAGTAAGATGCGTATGATAATCATGATTACATGACTACAAAAGGTGCTTCATGACTGTGTTTAGATGTAATTCTAACAAAATCAGCAAAGGATGGCAATAGCATTAGATGACTATGGTGAGATATTTATACTCTTAATGGATTCTAAAATATAATCCTTGAAATTTCCTTGTTTAGGGTCAATATATACAAAAAAAAGTATCATGATTACAAAACAATTCGCTTATAATGTCAATTTTTAGCCCTCAATATCAAAAATTTTCAGCTCGCGCTTCGCGCTCGCATTATTTAATCAGTGAGATACATATCCGTTTGATGGCACTGCATGTCCTTAAAATATCTCTATTAGGTCAGTATACCTGACAACTGAGCGCGCTTCGCGCGCTCCCTAAGTGACCCGAAATTTTTGCTGGTGCCCCCCAATGCCGCGACCCACGGTACGCCACTGCTGATTCATGTATGGAATGCTCCTTTTTTATTCTTCAGGTTAAGGATATTTCCCCAAAACACAGTGATCAAATAGAAGAGCAACGTTGGAACATCTTTGTGATTCATTATGTGTTTATCCGATGTCTTTCTATACAAATTAGGCTTGGGGATCTAAGTGAGCATGAATTGTATCTCCTTGCTGACGGTATGGATCCATCAGACCTTAGGAAGGTCGGACTAGCTCTAGAATTCACTGAAGCTCAAATAAGTCGATTCAAGGAAGACAACATTGGAAACATAATGCTAGCTACCTACAAGATGCTTTGCGAATGGCTCAAAACAGTTCGGCATGAAGAAGCGAGGGAAATACTGTCCAACAAGTTACAAGACATGCATCTGGTACAGCTGGCAAACAGTGTTCTAAAAGGTGATTAGGACTACCAGTACTATACAACCCCCTACACTACGGCCATGTATTGAATTCATAATAATGATAATCTGATGAAGATCTTGATGATAAGAATGAGAGTTTGACGATGAGTTATCATGATGATGAAAATCATAATGGTAATAATAATGATGATATAGATAATGATGAAATTAACATTTAGAATAAGTAGTAAAAGTAATATGCAAATGGCAATCTGATAGTTAATGACAATTACATATATACATGTATATATATATATATATATATATATATATATATATATATATATATATATATATATATATATATATATATATATATATATATATATATATATATATATATATACATATTTATATATGTATATGCATACATATATGAAAAACAGTAATCAAAATAATGATCACAAGAGACTAAAGTTGTTTTTTCTTACTAATAATGCATTGTTGTATTTCCCAAATATTCCCCCCTAAATATATCATACAAAAAGTTCATTAAGTAAAACACATCACCACTCATATTCTTTCGAATTGCATTCTTCTATGAATTTACACATTTTTTTTCTCTCTTGTGACAGGCCAGACCGGTGATCACATACCGTCACTGACAGAAGAGGAAATCCAACGGGTCATCAAAGAGGTCAAAGAATATTCTGCCCTTCATCACTGTCAGATTCCAGCAGATCCACTGAACAGCAGTCTTCTATTTCAATTAGACCAGATCTTCACCAATTTAACGTTGATAGAAGAAGGCCGTGGAACAACCCTAAAGGCACCGCTACTCTACGCAGACCTACTCAAGACTAAAGTCAACGGAGTCCTTCCTAAACGTTTGTTGGTTGAAGGTGAAGGTGGTGTGGGGAAGACAACTCTTTGTGCAAAGATTGTTTGGGACTGGATTCATGGAGCTGGCTACCAAGATTTCAAACTGGTTCTTCTCGTCCTTCTACGTGATTTAGAGGGTAAGACTCTTGGAGAGATACTAAAGTCTTACCTCCCAGACGACAATATGGTTACAGCTATGCAGCTAAACAAATATGTCTTCTCACATCAGAAAGACGTCTTTCTTGTTCTGGACGGCCTAGACGAGTTAGCAGGTGATCTAAATAACCCTCACCAGATCGCCTTGATCATCTTAAATCGGCTGTTTAAGTCAGGGAGAGTGCTAATCACATCTAGAAGATGGCGATCAGATGAGGTACGGATAAATTTGGATCTTAGAAAGGTGTATGCTTTCATTGCGGTCGAAGGATTTTCTGCTAACAATCTTTCTTCCTACATCACTAAGTTCTTTCATCCAGACACAGCTTCAGCTGAGCAATTGAACCAATTCATATCAACCAACGATGTAATCAGAGAAAATATGGCCCCGTTTCCAATATACACAGCAATGCTGTGCGTCATGTGGAAAGACTTTGATGGTGAACGCCGTGTTGCAATGTCCAAACTGCAAACATTTTCCCAACTGTTTGATGAGATGATCCACTTCTTAATAGATCATTATCTTTCCAAGCTTCATATGTCTGCAAGTTATAATGGTGGAGAAGTGGATCGAGAACGGAAGATGATCCTATGTCATCTATCCAATATTGGTTGCCTTGCCTGGCAGGGGCTCAATCAGAGGAGGCTAGTATTCACCGAAGAGGAATTCCAGACCTGGCCGGGTTCTGTGGATACAGGTTGCCAAGTCGGAGTACTCACTAAACAAAGGCAAACCCTTTCGCGGAGAGAGAGAAGACACCATTTTCATTCTTCAATCTCATCTGTCCAGTTCCCTCATAAGCTGTTTCAGGAGTATCTAGCAGGAATGTATCTGACATCTCTTCACAACTCAAACAGAAGCGAGTACAACAGGTTGATGAAGGACATAATCGGAAATGCAAGCGAATTCCGGGAGCTTCTGTACTTCACCTCGGCCCAGAAGAAGGAGGTCGGATTGGATATCGTGTCTCATCTCACAGCAGCATCAAGAGGTACTTCAACGTGGCAAATGGGATATGGGCGAATCGATGATGACTTCATTGCTGATGTAGCATATGAGAGTCAAGACCAAACAGTGGCTAAAGCTGTGGCAGATCATCTATCGACTTCATCCAGCAAGGCACTTGTGATCGGGGAGAAGATACCGGCGCACACAGTAGCGGGTCATATCTTCATCATGAATCATCATAAAGTGGTAAGTAAATTTTCAAAAGCTATTCATAGAGGAACAGCAACAGTCAATATCATTTTAAAGAAATTCACTCTGACAAAAATTTGTTTAAAAATTGCAGATAAGAAGAAATAGTAAAACATATTAAGCGTGGGCTATGCATGGGTCAAACATCGTATTTTTGTCATTTCGATACGACAATAGTTTTTTTTAATTCATTTTACTGTATTTCAACATAAAATGGCAATATTATTATTTTTGGTCTCGCGTCCGAGAAATAAGTGTGCCGGGCCTAAATTAAAAATGGCTGGCCACAACTTCTTTATTTCTCTGCTTTCGCTGTCTATTTACATTATTTTGGGGTATAGTAAGGCAATTTGCTTTTCCAAACTATTTTGTAGACTTAAAATGTGATTTTACCGAAATTTTACATTTCTTAACCTTTTTAAAGCTAAAAAAGTAGGTTTAATCGTATTTTGATTAATTGGATAGTGGATATATATATATATACACATGTATATATATATATATATATATATATATATATATATATATTGTAAAGAAATTGATAAAGAGAACAATGGTAGGCGTAGCTTAAATCAAGGTTCCCCAGACCTATCTACCCTTAGGAAAAATTGGTGATGCCGAAAAAATGTCTCCGCCGGGAATCGAACCCGGGCCCCCAGCTTTGAACGCCGGTGCCTTAACCACTAGACCACATAGACGGGATAGTGACTAGGGTGAACCCAATCCGATTGACCGTCAATGGGATTATTATGATTGCCTTCCAGCTGATTTACACGATGTTACCCGATGCAACATCAATTGCACATAAAGCATCACATGTATATCATATGTACATCACATTTTTCGTCCATTTGTCTTCATTTGGATAAAAAAAATGGTTGTGGTGTCTCACCCTATGTTAACGGGGTCAGGCTATCTGCTTATGCATACCAGAATGTCTAAATTCCATTGCGTGGGATTGACTATTATCCAATACAATTCATGTCAATTATTTTCATTGTCCACTTTCCATTTTTCATATTTATAGTTGACATAGGAACATATAATCACATTTGAAGTATACACCAAAAACATATTCCAGTGGATTATCAAAATGAGAAATAATCTGAATGGGAGGGAGGACCATCTAAAAAGCACCATGTATAGTCCCCCCTGAAATTGTTATTTCTTGTATGTATAGCATGTTTAAAAAATGCATACAGTTATGCAATGGGTACATTTTAATACAGATCATTGGTGTGAAAAAAATCAATATATGTATTAAAAATCATATTGTACGCTACTAAGCAAAGGCTTCCTAATCATACTCTACGCTATTTCGTAAAGGTTTCCTAATTAGCGCAGTAATTTATAATTACATGTAGGTAATTAAATAATTGAGTTATAATTCAGGAGAAATAATTTTATTTTTTAAGATGTGAATCTTTTTTTATATATCATTTCTAAAAAAACAAACGTCGTTTGAGCGAATGATGTCCCATTCAGTGGTAAATGAAAAGGGTTTGCTTGGCGAGTGAAGTGACTATGAATCGAACTATATTAAAAAAGAACATATCAGTTAGAGGCAATGGCAATTGTTTAGTGTTAAGCTTGAACATATGCTTTCCAAGTTGAAAAGTATACATTTCTTTTAATTTCAGAATTTTATTTTCAAGAATAGATTACGTGTATGTGTTATACGATTTATTTTTTTTTTTTTATTTTATCTCATTTATTTATTTTGATTTACTTATCTATTTATTTTTTAATATTATTATTATTATTTTTTTTTGGGGGGGAGGGGCAATATATATAGTCCATTAATTGGCAAACTTGCTGCATTATCCCAAGCTATAATTCCGTAATTTAGGTAAGGAATGATTAATGCAGAATCCACGGATAACATAATAGTGTTTGGTAGCAAGTGTTTAATTTATCAAGGATGCCAGTTTTCCGATCAATGATTTTGCAGACATTGTCGACTGTGCGGTTTCCAAGATAGTTGTTCATCTATGACTAGCCCTAAGAATCGAGTTGATAGGACCCTCTAGATGACAGTACCATAAAAAATTACGTCATTTGGTAAAGTTTCAAAGACTGATATTTAGCTATCTCCGCCATCCCCCCGAATCTTCAATATTTGAGGCATTGCTTAATAATGCTAAATCGGCTTCCGTGTAGAGAAGTCCCATGCTCCAGAGACTGTGACAGGCACATTCTGTTGCTCAATTGTTTTCTGAATGTCATCAGTGCCAGGTGGTCTGTGTCAAATTTCCAATATTTCCATATTCAGTACCCACATGCACCAGATGATCAACCCGAAATGTTTCATCTCTATTATGATCAAGGTAAAGCCCAATGTACATGTACCATCTTTTGGACAATTACTCCACACCATAATTTAACAAGATACACGTAAATAATGAATTGAACTATCGAGTAAAATCGATCTTTGATTATCTCCCCCACATACAATGGCGTTATCTTTTCTCATAAATGATGTGCATACTTGGAAAATCTTGTCATTAAAAAAGGCATGTGGAAAGACTGCTTCAGAGGACCTGGCTGACTTCATGTGCTCCTCATCCACTCTGAGATCAGCATGGATCGCTATCTCTTCGGGCCAAGGAGAGGATATGAATGATAATTTCTCCGCGATGCTTGCTCATAACGCCACTCATTCGAAAGTACGTATTAAAATTTTTATTATTTGTTCATTTTTTATACTTATTTATTCAAAATTATTGTTATGATCTTTTTTAATGGGGGGGGGGGGGGGGGTCGTTTCACCTATCAAATGACGTGTTGGCAGTTTACAGTTAATTTCAATAGATTATCATAATGTGTATAATCGTTGTAAAAATAATCATACATAATTATCATGTCAGCTTATCGGGAATGTTTTGTAATACCCTCTACATCTATCTCCAGGAAATAAGAGCACTTTATAAGAGTAAACATGGTAAATCTGTTTTCTAAAGGTTAATTTGTTTAAACTGTGGCTGCTTTAAACACAATATTTACTGGTAATTAGTGGTGTATTTTCCTTTAATATCCGTGAGCGATTAGAAATAAAATGGAAATGTGAAATACTTATTTTATCGATGATTTTCAGAAAATATATCATTCTGTTTAAATTTTCAGGTTCCTTCCTATGCCTTTCTTTTTCATCTTGGCCAAAATCGTTCTTATACAATGAAACATTAAAATTTGAAACAAATATTTTACAGACTCTTCAAATCTTTCCCTTTTTTATACACACTGTAGTACCGGTTTATTTATGTTGATTTAGCGTTCGGTTGGACGTATGTATAGGTTATAGATGGCTGTTTCCCGTCATTTCAACACCCCCCCCCTAAAAAAGGAACCTGACCAAGAAAGTAAGCTCCGATTCCGATGTCGCTTAGTATGTGTGTGGTGTCGGATTCAATTTTACCTGTGCCAAGTGATGGTGGGGCACATGCATGCTAATGACCTCATTTGCATATTTCTTTGGTTTGGCTCATAAGAACAAAGGACTGGTGAACTTCAATTAGTCCAATTTCCATGCCGCTTATTGTTTTAGCATGTGGGTGCGTCGTGGTCTAGTGGTTCGGACTCTCGTCTTTCAAACAACGGGTCATGGGTTCGAATCCTAGACGTGGCGTGTTTTTCCGTCAGCAAGAAATTTATCCATACTGTGCTGCACTCAACCCAGGTGAATGGTACTCGGTAGGAATAAAGTCCACGAATACTCGAGCGCATGTACGTGTTTCATCTTTATCAGTAAAAAAAAGTTTCACATTTATTTCATGTCCATAGTACATAACAGTAACAATATACTTGTTTCATTGGTAGGGTGTAATGCTAGACAACATATACATGTAACATAAATGAAATTGAAAATAGAAACATTAATCTTATAATAATAACGGTACCTAGCCCTTATGGAACAAACACAGTGTTACCACAGTGTGTACCACAGTGTGTACCACAGTGTGTTCACAGCGTGTACCACATGTGTTTAATATATGATTTTGGGACGTGTGGTAACACTGTGTTTACAACACTGTGTAACACAGTGTTGCCACACAGTCGCCACACAGTCCGAAACACATATTAAACACACTGTGTACCACACGTTTATAACCACATAGTCCTTTACACTGTGGCATTCACCACATAGTCAACCACACTATGACATACACCACATAGTCCACCACACTATGACATACACCACATAGTCCACCACACTATGACATCAACCACATAGTCCACCACACTATGACATATACCACACAGTCCACCACACTATGACATATACCACAGAGTCCACCACACTATGACATGCACCACATAGTCCACCACACTATGACATATACCACATAGTCCACCACACTATGACATATACCACAGAGTCCACCACACTATGACATACACCACATAGTCCACCACACTATGACATACACCACATAGTCCCCCACACTATGACATACACCACATAGTCCCCCACACTAAGGTGCTCATCTTACTGTGATGTCTACCACAGTCCACCACACGGACATTGACTACACAGTCCACCACACTGTGGTATGCATGTGCCACTAGCTCGTTTACCACATGCAGTCCACTACATACCCATGCAGCACATACCATGTAGACCACTGCAACACAGGCCAACTGGAACGAAGCACAGTGTCCTGCAATCTTGACCACAAAAGTATATCATCATTGCCAATTAGTGCTTATCTCAATAGGAGTGGAAGCTAATAATAGTGTCACCAATTCAAATCAAATTTTAGAATATATCTTTCATCATTTTGCATACCCACTTGTAAAAAAAAAAATCAACACTAAAAACTTCCATCCTCCTGATCACAACAAAATTGATTTGAGAATTTGTCTGTTGTCACTGGCTATAGGTACTTGGGTGGTTGTATCATGGTAGACACTGTGCTTTGGTCCCAATCTGAAGAGTAGGGAGAGCAATCTACAAGACACAAGAAAATATAATTAGAAATAAAAAATGAAAAAATTCATTTTGTTCAGTTTAATAAACAGTAATATAATAAAAGCAACATGAAAATAACTGGGTCATAAATACAAGCACTATGAATACAAACATGAATTTTTCTCCTCGATTTTCACAAGTAAACATACGTTGTGGAATGAAATTGTTTGGGAAAACAAGCCTGGTATGAAATATTTCTTAAATGTAAACATATTAACGGGGTACTCCAGGCTGACATAATACAATTTTAACAAATAAAGTAAAAGGAGACAAATAAAATACTGCAAATTTCATCAAAATCTGACAAGGATGACAAAGTCATTACATTTTTAACTTTTGCATTACTAGGGCAAAACAGTGCTATGCATGTCTTCATGAATATGCAATGAGCAAGCTGATGATATCCCCACGTAATCTTTTGTATTTTATTTCAAAAAATTATATTTAGTCAAATTTTGTCACCAGATATAATAAAAAAATGGGATTGACAACTGATTTAGTTTGTAAGAAAATCATTGTGCCAACTTATTTTGTTACAAGGGAGACATGTTGTGTACACATGTAGGAAAATATGAAATGATCATGATTTTATTAAATAAAATAAGAAAAAGGAAGGTGGGGACATGACATCATTAGTCAACCTATTGCACATTCATGATGACTTGCATATGACTATTTTCACAAAATAATGCTAAGCTTGAAATACTATAACTTCGCTATTTGCTATCAGATTTTCAGCGTTTTGCTCGGTGGATATTACTATATTTATTTTGATATGATTATTTTCAGCCTGGAGTACCCCTTTAAGGTATCTAACATTTATGAGTCTATATTCTGACAAATTTATCGTTGAGGTTGTTCTTTCATTCAAATGCAAGTATCTTCATTCGAAACAAGACTTGCAAGCGATGTTACAAGTGATGAAAACACCGAACTAAAATAACCTGTTTAAAAGAAAAGGTTACTTGAAAAAAAAAAAACAAGTGGAACGCCTCTGACAGTCTCGCCTGTGTCACGCAATTCAGTATAGCAACAATGCTGACTTTGAATAAAAAACAGTGATACTCGATTACCCTAATGTTCAAGTTTACTTTCAAAGTTATGAAGACATTTCCAAAATTATTACCAACATAGTCAAAGTTCTTTGACGCTAAATGACATTTGACCTTAATCATTTGACTAAAAACTAGTGCAAGACTATCAATGATACTTGATTACCCTTATATCCAAGTTTCATGAACCAGATCCATAAACTTTCAAAGTTATGACATTTAAAAAAATATCTCGAGCATGCATGGTCACAGTTCATTGACCCTAAGTGACCTTTGACCTTAATCATATGACCTAAAACTCATGCAAGATGATAAGTGAAACTTAATTACTCATGTCCAATTTTCCTGAACTAGGTCGATAAAATTCCAAAGTTAAGATGACATCTCAAAAACTTTGGTTAAGATTTTGATAACCAAACATGGTCAAATTTTATTGACCATAAATGACCATTGGCCTTGACAATGTGACCTGAAACTCATTGTCAGTGGTACTTGATTACCCTTATGTTCAAGTTCATGAAATAGGATCATGATGATGACACTTGAAAAAATTAACAGTTCAGATTTCAGTGCTGTGACCTTTGACTTTGATCATGTGACCTGACAGGCTGACACTAATGTAAGATTATCAGCAACTTTTGTACAAGTTTCATAAAATAGGCCCTTATATTTTTAAAGTTATGACATAAAAAAAAAATTAGACCCTAAGTGACCTTGATCATGCAACCTGGACACTCATGCAAGATGGTCAGTGATATTTAGTTACACTTATGTCCAAGTTTCATGAACTAGGCCCATATACTTCCTAAGTTATGACGACATTTCAAAAACTTAACCTTAGTTAAGATTTCAATGTTGACGACGACGCCGCCGTAGTCGGAAAAGCAACGCCTACACATGTAGTAAAGCAAATCCCTACCATCACAGAGAGTTGTGAAATTTCGAAACAGGAAGAAGTAACCAACATTTATTTCTCAAAAATAAGAACACTTTGCATATATTTTGCCTTTTCACACCTATAGACAAATATCAGAAAAATATGAACAAGAGCCAAAAAATGTCCACAAATCTCTTGCATGAAGTGCATATACTAGTGTCCATATAGCTGCATATAAGTATTCCTTTGTATTAGTTGGAACTTGGAAACAGTATCAAACGGAAGGTACATGGCAAGAAAATGATTTGTTATAGTATAAATATAAAAATATATCAATCTGAGTTTGATGAATAGCACAAGGTGATAAAGCAGGAGTTGGAATGTCATGATAAATTTTGAAAGCACACACTATATAAACCTGAGTTGGCTGTATTAGCAGACATGTCATAATACATGAAAGACATTTTCAAGTAATATATACCCATGATCAGAATAAAATGGGTTTTTTAATGACTTGTATGAGGCAATATTAAGGCTTATTTCAAAAACAAAAAAGGTATCACACTTAAACCTGCTTTTCTGCACGTCTTCGAGATGAACGGACATCTTTCAGCTTCTGGCCCATGCGTGCACATACTTTTCCCATGGAAGTGCAGGGAAATTTGCTTGTTGTGTGTGCTGAAAATAAGAAAATGAAAGGACACAAAAACTGGCTCAAAGTCTCAAACTTTTATCAAAGACTCTACATCATTTATAAATATTAATTAAAGCCAAGTCAAGTTCCGTCTGTTTGTGACTGTTGGTTACTCAGCTGCAGTGGAGTATCTAAGAGTCACAAACATAACAAAAAACCATGCATACCCATGAAACAGGATTATATTAGGGGCAGATAAGTTACAGCAAGAAAATCAAGATTTCAGGCTCGGTAATCTTATTTCTATAGTCCTACTTGATTGGAAATATCTTATGAAATGACAAGGAAGTGACTTAAAGGAAATTAAGTTCTTAAACTGGTTGATTGTCTAAGCCTTGGACTCTAATTTCTAATTTCTTTGGTCTGCCGTTCTGGAAGAAATTGTACTGGTGACAGGCAGCATCGTTGTAAAATGTAAAATGACAAGACATTTGTGAAGATCAATCACTTACTTAAAAAATTAAAATGTTTTCTATGGTTACGTAGATTCAAATCAAAGTCGGTGTCCTTTTCCTCTTTTTTATGTTCGTTTGTTTTTGTTTCCACATCAAAACTTATTTTCACGGTAGATTACCATTTGGAGAGACTGTGCTATTCTACATTTAGTACATGTAGTTTCTCTTTCAGGGAGATTCACCCTAACCCTCCGCCTTGAAATTATTGACGAGCTTGGTAATATGAGAAATTACAGAGCATCTTCCTATTTACAGTAATTGTGATATTCTGAATTCATTTGTAGATTCACGCAGAGACAATCATTCTTGGCAAAATACACAAGAAAATGTAAAAGCTATCAAAGGGGAAGTTCACCCTGATGAATAATTGGTTGTAATAAAAAGCAAAAAAAATTGAGAAATATATCAGTGAAGGTTTGATAAATATCATTAAAGAACAGAGATTTTTTTTAAATATGATTTTATGACATCACAGACGATATGAATTGCCCAAAATGCCATTTTTTCAAAAATTGAAAGTGATTTCTTTATTTTTGCGGTGGATATATCATCAGACACATCATTTCATAGCCCCTTCTACTAGAATTTACCATAACGCAAATCTGTGTGTGAGACAGTGTTATTTGTGAATGTTGATATGCCAGGGCTAGCAATGGAAATTCATCCGTTTAGAGTGCCAATATCCTACAATGATATACCAAGAAAGTCAGAAAAAACTTTAACATTTAAAAAAATCACCAATTTAATGAAAAAGCATGTCCGGAAAACATAACTCTCATCTCATATAGATGTATGTCCTGAAAGAGCATCTACTCCATCATAATTTCAGATACCATTTTTATGTGGTATATGTTTAACCTTCGATAATTAAGAGGTATTCTTTGTTGTGATGTAAAATTCTATTTGCACCAAAAGCATGAATGCAATGCTCTGGAGAAGATACTCTTTCTGGACATATGAGAATTTTGTTTTCTGGTCATGATTTTTCATTTAATTTAATTGGCCACAGAATCTTGCCGTAAATAATAAACTTTTAAACTGACCTTCATGGTTCCGCTGGTATTCAGTCTTTTTCTTCTTTAGAAGCTCTGCCATAGCAGATCTGTCAGCTTTCCCAACCTGCAACCAAAAATGGAAATAAAATATGAACACATATGGAATATGTTTAGAATTTTTAAAAATTTGATTGAGCCCCCCCCCCCCCCGCTGAACATTTTTCAAGACCATTCAGCTGCGATTTTTTGGGGTGACCGCGCCGCGCCACTCACCTTTAAGTTTGCATATCTTCTGAGTTCAAATTTGCGACACCTGGGTACGCGGTCATGTGCAAATCCAATGCAATTCTGTATCTAGACTAGGAATCCAGACAAAATTCATAAGTGTATCATTATTTTTCGTTTTTCTAATGAATTTTCTTTTATTGAAGTAGTACCACCAATACTTTCTAATTCCATCAATTTTTTTTTTAAGTAGAAATTTAAGAGCAATTTTTTATTCACCACTGGCAGCGATATCAAGTTATGTAGAAGTCATTTTTTTTTGCAAATCACAGAATAAAGTCTGGCCTGCTTCAGGTAAACACTTATCACTTTGGACTAAATTTCCTGGCAAGTAGGCTTCAAAATTTCCTGATCCATGCACGTCTTTAAAATTTAAGTTGAATGTAAAGTTTCAACGTACCCTCTTTCTCACATCTTTTTTTTTGAGGTTGAAGCCTCATCCTCCATGTCCTCATCTGTGGCATCAGACTCATCCATAGCCTCATCTACTCTGGTTGCGGTGTTTAGGAACTCCTTCTCTTTCTTTAGTACATCAGCTTTTTTTCTGGAAGGGACAGGCAAATTAAGGACAGACATAAATAATCAGAGTAATTTCAAAGAGCCATTTATGAAATGCATTGTAAAAATGGAGTTTTAGCATTATTAGATTTATTACTACAAAGTACAGACAAGTTATCAAATCAGAATTCAGACACCAGTTTTTAAGTTATAGACGTAAATAATTTTATTCTGTACACACAAACTATTTTGAGTTGTAGACATATTTTTCAGTAGATCTAAATAACATAATTATTATTTAAAAACTAGTAAGAATCTTTCACATCATTAAATTTGCCCCCAAATTTGTTAATTAGCAGATGTAATGCTAATCCAGTCTAGCCAGGAGGCTTCTAGAGAGTAAAAATAATTTACTAACGTAACTTATTCTCACACGAAGCCAGGGCTTCTATTGTATACATGTGCATGTAGGCAGCCAAAACCTGAAACTTTTGCCCCCGAGATTTCTACTTTCTCTCTAAAAAGATCTAGCCTTAAATCATGTACCTGGGATACAACTTCATTTCCGACATTTCTATGCTATGGATTTTATTTTTAGACAAGAATTCATTAAAAAAAATGACAAAAATATCATGAAAAGAAGAGACTTGCCCGATGTTTACACCGCCATCTTGTTTTCTATTGTTCTTCACCCACGATACGGACGCTTGAGTCGAGTAACGTGGGTGAGAGTAGCCAGGCGGCTTCTAGAGAGTAAAAATCATTTACTAACGTAAGGTTACTCTCATACGAAGCCAGGTCTTCCTTCTCATAGACGCGTGCGTCGGGTAACGTTGGCGAAGAACAATAGGAAGTAAGATCGGGCAAGTCTCTTCCGTCTTTTCACAATATTTCTCTAATTTTTTTGATGAATTCTTGTTAAAAAATAACGAGAGCGTAGAAATGTCGGAAATGAAGTTTTTTCAATATACATGATTTAGGGCTAGATCTTTTCTATTAAGGAAAGTAGAAATCTCGGGGGTGAAAGTTTCAGGTTTTGGCTTCCGTCGTGTGGGTCAATGAGAAGGAAGACCTGGCTTCGGATGAGAGTAACCTTACGTTAGTAACTGATTTTTACTCTCTAGAACTAGAAGCCGCCTGGCTAGAATCTTGAGGACGCAATGATGATGATTTTTTTTATCATATACTTCTTCATCATTGACGTCTTGACACTCTCTCCATAGTGTCTTAAGCGAAGGACCAAAACAAAGATGGATTTCCCTAGAAAATCCATCTTTTTAAACCAAAATCACAAGAATTCTATTCATTCTTACACCTTCCTACGCCTAATGCGTAGGAAGGTTTTAAATATTATTATATAAAAATATAAAAAATGAAGATTTCTTACCTAACTGATGCCGCGTAGACCCCCCCTTCCACATGTAAACAACGGAAATACAATACAATAGCGTCGACCCTTGAACCGCTTATGTATGACGTACTTCCGGAAAGCAATCCCGTCTTTACGAACAATTTAGAGATAAAAATTCTTATTAAACAAATATTAAAATTTATTTTTTGATTATAAATAATTCATATAATATATATAAATTATTTATGATCACGAAATAAATTTTAATATTTGTTGAATAAGAATTTTTATCTCTAATTTCTATCTCTAAATTTTATATTTTTATATAATAATATTTAACACCTTCCTACGCATTAGGCGTAGGAAGATGTAAGAATGAATAGAATTAATAGAATTCTTGTGATTTTGGTTTAAAAAGATGGATTTTCTAGGGAAATCCATCTTTGTTTTGGTCCTTCGCTTAAGACACTATGGAGAGAGTGTCAAGACGTCAATGATGAAGAAGTATATGACATATCTAAAAAAATCATCATCATTGACCTTGCTTCCTCAAGACTCCGTTAGTATAGGCCTAGTATTAGTAAATGATTTTTTAATTTAGAAGCCTCCTGGCTAGTAGAAAAGATGGAAAGAGCTTACGGCCGTGTTAATGTCGCCATCTTAATTTCTTTGTCTTTCGCTTGGCGACAGCACGGAAATCGCGTGATTCGTTTTTTTATGAATTCTTCTTTAAAAATGAAATCAATATCGCAGAAATGTTACACCCGGTAATCTACTTCACTTGGAAAATAAGTTGAACCCCATGACAGGTAGGCCTACATGTTTTACATGTTTTAGGGCTAGATTTAGAAATTAGAGGGAAAGTAGAAATCTCGGGGGCGAAAGTTTCAGGTTTTGTAGGCCTACCAGTGGCAGTACCGTACGTGGGTGAATAGCTCGTGATCCCAGGCGTCAGTGGGGAGTAACCCTACGACTACGTAGAGTACTGTGTAGAGCTAAATTCATAGTAACCCAGGCCAGGGAACTCCCGCCCGCATAGCGGGCGGGCAGGAGTTCCTTGGCCTGGGTTAAAATCATGACTTTCAGTTTCAGACGCCTCCAGGCTAGTCATGCTAGTCGAGCACCACATAGCCTATAGATCTATATACATACGGACACGGTTCGACAATTACCCCTGGACAAAGGGAGAGCATAAATAATTACATATTAGGTACAAATCAGGATATAATAATGTATATTTACCACTGGCCACTAACACCTTGGCCTTCCACATCCCAGCCAATGTTCCGGCCGTTTCTCTGCGGGGTTCCGGACTCCACCAGGCCCTCAACTCAAGTTCGGGTCCACCAAGTTGACCAACATCTTTTTGTTACAAAATCGCTAGAAGTAACAGTTCCTTGTTTCCACCCAGTGTTGTTCTAAAACCCACATGGTTGATATCCTTATCAATTCAAGAAGATTAAGACAAAGTGCAGTAAGATCAGATTCTAACGGGCGTAAATATTGGATGAAGTGATAAACTGTAACGGGCGTCGCGATCGGTGAGCCAGTAGCTTTGAATTTGAAACGCACATGTACACGAGCGCGCTAGCGGTAGCATGCCTCGCCGAAAATAGATTTCCGAGGCCGAGATTTACCGAAGAGTTCCGGATATCTATTATAGATCTATATGTGTGTGTGTGTGTGTGTGTGTGTATTTGAGTTTTGTCAGACGTGTATCAATCAGATATGATTATTTACGTCTGGGACCGACCTTTAACGTCACCATCCGAAAGACGTGACCAGGGCTCGAACCTCTGCATCAATTTGTAACTTCCCCACAGCTTGGATTACAGGCGCACGCCACAACGCCCAGTTGTTTTTTATTACTCTATTAAACGTTAGCCTTTACTGATAGTTTATCCATTGCGATGATGATCTTAAAAGAAAATAAAAAAATCATCAAATATCAAATTACCGGCAAAATTTCAGTGTAAATTATAAACTAAATGGAGATTGTATTGGGAATAGTGCATCAAACAATTTTTCAAGTTTAGTACTCCTCCCTGCTCCCCCCCCCCCCCCCCCTGACGAGATTGAAGACCGTTTTTTGCTTGTTAATTTTTTTTCGGGTACGATTGAAGAACTTATTGTGGTAACACTGTGTTTGTTACCCAACTATGTGGGCAATTATGTGATTAACAATGTGATCTGAAGTCTAACACTGTGAATACATAGTTTACACATAGTCAACTATGTGAACACACTGTGGTAACACTGTGTTTGTTACCCAACTATGTGAGCAATTATGTGATTAACTATGTGATCTGAAGTCTAACACTGTGTCCACATAGTTTACACATAGTCAACTATGTGAACACACTGTGGTAACACTGTGTTTGTTACCCAACTATGTGGGCAATTATGTGATTAACTATGTGATCTGAGTCTCACACTGTGACCACATAGTTTACACATAGTCAACTATGTGAACACACTGTGGCAACACTGTGTTTGTTGCCAAACTATGTGGGCAATTATGATTAACTATGTGATCTGAAGTCTCACACTGTGACCACATAGTTTACACATAGTCAACTATGTGAACACACTGTGGTAACACTGTGTTTGTTACCCAACTATGTGGGCAATTATGTGATTAACTATGTGATCTGAAGTCTCACACTGTGACAACACTGTGACCACATAGTTAACACATAGTTTACACATAGTCAACTATGTGAACACACTGTGGTAACACTGTGTTTGTTCCATAAGGGCGTTTTCAATGATACTCAAAACGTTAATAGTCTTTCCAAAAACTACAAATCGTTAGCAAGCAGAAATAACTCATTTGAATACCTCTTTAAGTAAGCTACAATAATTATGAGCATTATTCACCAAATTTATCTGCTTTCAAAACACTCTGGTACTCATCAAAGAATGCTTACTTTTTTGTGTCAATATGCATGGTTTGACAGTGAACTTTGTATGATTATGGTTTTAAGGAAGAACATAATCATATGCATAACTGCAAGTGTCGATCCTGAAAGGAATATAATATATTCTATTAGCCGGTGGGGAGGGGGTGGGGGGGAGGGCTGTATAAAATTCCTAATCTATCGTTCTAACTTATAAAAAAGTATAATATAAAACAAACATACCAGGCCTTTATTTGAAAAGTATAGAGGGGATTATTCACCCTTGCTTTTACTTGCAAAATTGCTTTTTGCTAAAAATAGCAGACCTCGAACCAATAATTCCCACTAATCGCATTCAAAGCCTGGTAATTTTGTATAATGGCTCATTCAGGCCCTTGTTTGATGACGTATTTTTGTTTCTTCACTATGTCACTATTATTCCAGATTGTGTATCTTGAGATAAAGTACATTGATCTCAGTCAACGTCTGTCCTCATCACGTGATCTCGCTGAGTTCATTTGTAAGATGCCTCATCTTAGGAATCTTTGTTTCGGTGATAAATATGGAAACGCCCGTCCCTCACTTCATGAAGAGTTCTATTCAACGTTATCATCCTTAGCATCATCCGCAAAGGTATCGTTTTCACCTTCTCATTTTGCTTTTTTTTAACGAAAATTAATCGACAATTTACCCAAATTAGTACAGGCACAAGGGGTGATCATAATTATTCTGATAATCATGATTTGATTTTACCTTTCATCGGTCCATATTCACATCTGTTTAATGTGCAATTTCAAACATACATTTCTACTCAATACAAGGTTGATTATGCAGCTATCACCATGCATACATTATACGAAATGACCAGTCTTTCGTTCTGTATAATGTTTAGTCATGGTTATGTGACACCTTGATAGATCCTTGTAGAAATTTTGAGCCAAATCGGACAAATAATGAGAAAGTTATAAGCATTTGAATATTGCAATCACCAATGCTATGGAGATCCTCCAATTGGCAATGCGACAAGGATGTGTGATGTCACATGTGAACAACTTTCCCTTTGATGGACTATAAAATACCCTCAAAATGTCTCTTTATCCATGATGTATTCTTTAAAAATTTGTGTTACATGCCCTCCTATAGAAAGAACACATGATCTCTACAAAAGGCAATTTTGAGTGAAATATATACTTAAGTAATAGGGAGAGTTGTTCACAAGTGACATCACCCAACTATATCGCATTGCCAATTTGAGGATCCCCATATCATTAATGATCGCAATATTCAAATGCTCATAACTTTCTCATTAATTGTCCGATTTTTCTCAAACTTTCGTTGAATGTGTTTCTTGATTTTTTTGTTTTCACACAAGCTATCTTGTTCCAGAGGTTTCATTCTCCTTAAAGGACTTTGAGCCTTGAAATTTCAAGACTTTTTGTTATACTTTTAAAAGCCTTTTCTGTAATAGCTTAGATATATAAATTGTTGTTCATGTTCAATGACAATAATGGCCAAAATACAAGTAGTGGTAGTGCCATCCACTTCATTTCATGATCATAAGTGTCACCATTTTGATTGATTAGTAGATTATAATAATAAAAGGTCAAATGATAGCAATTAATAAAGATGAAGAGTACTAGTAATAATAATAATGATAATGATTTGAACAATATGAAAACATTTATAATGATAACTGATCATGATTTTGACAATAATTATTATAATCAATATTAATAAATAGGCCAACTGATGATATTGATTGTTATCTATAGAGTGTTTTAGCGATGCATTATAAATAGACATTTTTGTCTACATCAGTGCTCTGCGTCAATACGAGAGCGTATTGGACAAAAGACTGATATCCTCCGAATATCCCATAGGGTAGTAAAAAAAAAAGAATGAGCCATCCAGTATAATGTATTTACTGTTGTTTTACTGTTAGTTTTATACTGCAGATAACTACTGCAAATGCAGGTTACAGTACTTTACTTTTCCATTTTTATCTCCAGCAAAAAAATTTCATTCTGAATGATATTATAAACAATAATCAACTTGATCACATTTTAGCTGACTTTTGTCACATTCAAAAGCCTCGTAAACCCCCTAAATTGAGGAGGCAAAACACTGTGTATTGAAAAAAGTCTATTGGGAACGAAGAGAGCAAGCAAAAAAGATTGACCCTCTGGGCTACCTTTTTAAATGGTTGAGAAAACAATGTAGAAAATGGTACATTCACTCATTTACCTTTTTTGTCCTTTTTCCTTATTATCTTGGTGATTGACGTCATGGGGGCGGGCATGGCCGCAAAGCTTACTCTTTAAATCGTAATAATTTAATACGTGAAAAAAGAGAGTAATAGAGGAGAGAGATACACACACGGTGGAGAAACAGGAACTAGCAGTTGGCTAGCAGAATATAATATTAAGAATCCGTTAATAATTAATAGGTTGATTGACAGTACATCTCTTCTAAATATGTATATTAAGTGTAGGGTCTAAGATCGGCAAGACATATACAACGTTTGCTTGTTTTATGTCAATATGGTTTGACAGTGAACTTTATTTTGCTATGGTTTTAAGGAAGAACAATGAAAACTTTCAAACATATTTCTTTATTGTTTCATAATTACATGCATAATTATGCCTAGTACTCCCTAAATGTCGCACAGAATACCTAAAAACGCATTATGCTATGACGGCCCTTCCCTATCTACTAACCAACCTACCAACTGAGAAAAGATATCAAATTAGCCTTGCATCATTTAAAAATCATTTGATAAAGCATTCAGCATTACCCACTTTTGACCCATGAGTTGTACTGAAATAACCTTCATAATTAACTTTCGACCATCTATTTCGATATTCTGTTCGACTCACAACTTCAGGTTACTTTCTTGATTTTACAGATTTTGGCTAATTGTAATTGTAACAATCAGTGGCGTACCGTGGGTCACGGCATTGGGGGGCACCAGCAAAAATTTCGGGTCACTTAGGGAGCGCGCGAAGCGCGCTCAGTTGTCAGGTATACTGACATAATAGAGATATTTTAAGGACATGCAGTGCCATCAAACGAATATGTATCTCACTGATTAAATAATGCGAGCGCGAAGCGCGAGCTGAAAATTTTTGATATTGAGGGCTAAAAATTGACATTAAAAGCAAATTATTTTGTGATCATGATACTTCACTGTCTCGTTAAACAAACAATGCGAGCGCGAAGTGCGAGCTAAAACTTTGTGTATACTGACCCTAAACAAGGACATTTTAAGGATTATATAGTCATCGAAAGCTAGTGCCATCCTTTGCTGATTTTGTTAGAATTACATCTAAACACAGTCATGAAGCACCTTTTGTAGTCATGTAATGATTATCATACGTATCTTACTAATCAAATACTGCAAGCGCGAAAGCGCGAGCTGAAAATTTAGGAAATATAGACCTGTAGAGGGGCCTTGTAAGAGTAGTTTGTAGGAATTCTCTAAGACCCTACGTATTTGACTAACCAAATGATGCGAGCGCGAAGCGCGAGCTGAAATTTTTGTATATATTGACCCCAAAAATTGATATTTTAAGGACTATAGTTACGAATCCATTAAGTCAGAGTATACATCATAGTAATCTAATGCGAGTGCCAAGCGCTTGCTGATTTTGTTAGAATTACATCTAAACACATGGAGCACTTTTTGAAGTCATTGTAATCATGATTATCATACGCATCTCACTAATGAAACACTGCGAGCGCGAAGCGCGAGCTAAAATTTTTTGATATTCAGATCAGAAAAATTGACATTTTAAGGACTGATTTCAGGAGTTCATGAAGAGCAGAAATCTCACCAATCCACTAGTAATGCGAACGTTAGCACGGACAGGAAATGTTTTATATCAACACCTTAAAATAGGGCAATAACTTTCAGTAGTCATGAAAAAGAAGAATATATCACTACTTAAAACAATAATGACTCTAATTGCGAGGAAATTTGTTGTATATTGATTTGAAAACCGGAGGCTTTAGTACAGCAGTTTTATATATCTCGTTAAAAAGTCTATGTGAGCGCCAGAAACAATGAAGACACAATTAAGCAAATAAAATTGTGAAAAAATGCTTTTATGTTATATAACATAATATAACACTATGATAAACAATACGTTTCTCTTCCTTTTTCCCTCTTTTTCTCCTTTTCCCCGTTTTTTTTTTTTTTTTTTTTGGCCAGCCGATTGGGGGGGCACGTGCCCCCCCATGCCCCCCCGTAGTTACGCCACTGGTAACAATACATGTAATAATTTCACGTCATCCGTTTCTATTTTAAATCATTGTACTTTTATTGATAATTGACTGCTTTTTACTAGCAACTTTAGTTGTAAGTTTCCTTCACATGTACTTCCAAGTTTATTTACTAACTTATGATGCTACTATGTAAATGAATTTTTATAAATGTAATGCTATGCTATGTACATTGTCACAGGGCCCCATGGTAGACCAACATATTGTTGAATGGGCTTCCCTCTATTTGAACAAATAAATAAATGCGTCGATCCTGGAGGATAATAATATAGCACATTTCCGGGGGGGGGGGGGTGTATTATCATCCCACTAATAATATATAGTAGAACAGTATACTTTATAACAACCAAGCGGCGGCTGTCCTCATTGCCCGATTAAGACTAGCAGGTGTAGTCGGAACGTCGCAATAATAATTTGTTTTATCCACAGATCAACCTTTACAGCTATTTCTTTTTTACTACCACAATGATCAGCATCTTCTGAACTTGTATTGATTAATTGCACCTTCCATAGTGAAATCTGTTCATTGTGTTTTTTAAACGTTTACTTAATTAACAAGTTGAAATGGTTAAAAATTGGCTATATTTACATACAAACAGGTCTTCAAATTCCCTCCATTCCACAGAAGATAGAATAGTGTGCATTATAACCTACATAAATTAAATCCTGTGTGCTGATTGGTTTAAAGGTCATCAAGTGACCAAACATATTTCTTTTTATTGTAATTTCATTCATTTATTTGAAAAATAAATCAATTAATTAAATAACGACCCCCCCCCCCAGTACAACCACAAGGAATGATCATAAATCCTAATAATCAGGATTTTGCCTTCCATATTGACATCTGTTTAGTGTGCAATTTAAATCATATCCATTACTTCATACAAGTTTGATTATACAGCCATGAACATGCATAAACTATATGAAATGAAGAAAATTAGTCCAGTTTTTCACTCTGTTTATTACGTAATGTTCAGACATGGTTATTGATGTAAAAAAAGGGATGTCGTCCAGCTCTCCTCATTGCGCTGAAGGTAGAATAGAGTGTAGTGGTTAATCAAGCCCTTGTTTGATGACGTAGTTTGGCTTCTTCATCATCTTTCAAGTGATGAAAAGACGTCTAATTTGCAAAATTCCAAAATGGCTGCCACTGTGACAATTTTTTCATGGTTAACCGTACTAGTACAATGACCTTAAGGTAAAAGGGTGAATTACGAGTACAAGCACATAATTACAAAGATCTATCGTTTTAACTTATTAAAAGTAGATTGTAAAAAAAAATGATACAATAATTATACCAGGCCTCTATTTCGAAAGAATGGAGGGGATTATTCAGCCTTGGTTTTAATGTCAAAATTGCTATAGTTGGTAAATACTGTAACGGCATTCCAACCTCGAGCAAATAATTCCGAGTATTCTCATTCAAATCCAGGTACATGAGTATTTATAATGGCTCATTCAAGCCCTTGTTTGATGACGTATTTTTCTTTCTTCATTATATCACTATTATTCCAGATTGAGCGTCTTGATATCAATTACATTGATCTCAGTCAACGTCTGTCTGCATCACGTGATCTTGCTCAGTTCATTTGTAAGATGCCTCATCTCAGGGAACTTCTTCTCGGTGATAAATATGGAAACGCCAGTCCCTCACTTCATGAAGAGTTCTATTCAACGTTATCATCCCTAGCATCATCCGCAAAGGTATCCTTTTCACGTAGTCATTTTCGTTTTTTTTTAAACGAAACAATTTCCCCCAGCTAGTGCAGCCACAAGGAATGATGCAATTTTAAAAACAAGCACAGATATATATGTTGATGTGGAAGATAAATATGCTTTTTAAAGATATTACGCATTCCTCTTTATATGTTTTTCACATGTTAAAAAATCATGTTTGATTGATGATTTGATATGTTACGACTTCGTTATTTATGATTTTTAAATACTTTTTTAAATATGTTAAACAGCGTTGCATTAATACATAACATAGTTTTGTATAAAAACGGTAATTCAATTTGTATATAGTTATATCATTATAAAAATAGAATAAACTGAAAATAAATCACATTATTTTTTTTACACTTTTATTTTGGTATAACCATCTCATAATTATACAGAAATGTCAGAGTAACATATTGCATAATCATGTCTAGCATCAACGTAGAATAACATTGTACATTATGAATAAGTTACATTTTGATAAAAAAAATCATAGAACAACGCACAAAAAATAAAACAGAAAAGAAAGAAACACAAAAGAAAGCATTACAGGTTTGTTTGTCTGAATTACCCAAAATCCAACAATTTTTTAAAACAAATCTACATGTATGAATAGTAGTGTACCTATAAGAAATGCATTTTTGTTTCGCCCACTGGCGTAAATCCCGGGGGGATGGGGGATATATCCCCCCACTTTTCGAGGAGGGGGGTATGGCATGTACTAACATCCCCCCCCCCCACTTTTTACGGAAGAAATGAAAAAAAATCACAAGAGATAATTGTTTTGTTGGTGAAAATTCTTCCTAAAATACCGCTTAACAAATAAATAAAACAATATCATTGGATCATAAAATGCAAATAAAGAGCCAGTTCACCATTTCCAAACGAAATACTTTTCTCCTTATTATAACATTGAAGAGAAACCCCGTTTCTTCCAATTCATCAATGTTGGGATTTGGAGGGAAGGGATTAAGATGGAATGTCAAAACATTTTGAATGTAATCTCTAATAAAACCATTAAACCATCATGTGGTAAAAAAGATAACAGTATCGGAGGGGTATTTGTCATATGGACATACAGTGGCGTAACTACCGGGGGGGGGGCATGGGGGGCACATGCCCCCCCAAAAAAAAAGAAAAGGGGGGAAAGGAGAAACGGGGAGAAAGGAAGAGAAACTTTGTGGGAAAGAAGAAAATATAATTCATTATAATGTTATATTATAATTATTTATGTTACATTACATAACAAACATTTTTATAATGTCGCTTATCCAACGGCGGCGTCGTCGACATTGAAATCTTGGCCAAGGGTAAGTTTTTGAAATTTAATCATAACTTAGAATGTATATGAACCTAGTTCATTAAACTTGAACATAAGAGTAATAAAATATTACTAAGCATTCTGCCTGTGTTTCAATTCAAATGACTAGATCAAAGGTCATTTAAGTTCATTGAACTAAGATCATGTTAGGGGAATCAATATCAAAACCTTAACCAAGGTCAAGTATTTTAAAAGGTTGTCATAACTTCAAAAGTATATTGACCTATACACTAGTTATTAATTAAACTTAGACATGAGGATAATAGTGTATTATTAAATAATCTGCCTGACTTTCGTGTCACATGATTATGGTCAAAGGTAACTTAGGGTCAACAAACTTTGGCCATGATTTCCTCCACATAAAATGAGGATATTGCTTGCAATTGAACGGAACCCTGCCAAAATATAATATTTAATACGGGGTAGATGGAATTAAGTTTTATTAGATTCTATCGGCTAATAATTATGACAGATTGAACACCAAATTACGTTCTATGACGATTTTTTTTAGTTGAAAATGCTAATTAAAATGGTAGGTTTAATAGTAAACCTCTTAACATAAATTTATATATCGTTCTTTATCCCTGAATATGCTGCTCATTGTCTAAATTCAACATTTTTTATACATGCGTTTTGAAACGTTTTGATATTGTTACCAATCCATTGAATTTGAGGTTAACAGCACAAGTCATTGAGAATGTCCACTCTTTTAAAGGCAATTATAATCTATTTTAAGTCCCCAGTTTTTACAAAAAAAAGTTACAAGACTGCTTTACAAAATAATTTTTTATCATAATGGTTACTTTCGGTCATGTTCGCTCATTTTGTGTACGTAGCAGACGATGCTAACCTGCTAGTATAATATATTATATTATACTAACGCAGACACTTTGCTAATCAAAATCAATTCCAGACTCGTTATTTGCTTCCTCAAACTATAGCTATATTATAAGTATCAGTATGCAAAGCTTTATAGTACAAGAACATTGTTACTTTCGACATTAAATGCGTTAATTAAGTTTGTTTGAACTGTATTAATTGTTTCAAATGAAAAGGATCTAGGAACAGAAACTATCATACGTTAGTCACGTGACGTTGTAGAAAAAATATGCCATGTTCTGCTTGCTCGATCTCAAAGTTCGGGAGAAAAATAAGATGTAACCATTATACCAGTCGCATCAAACTGTAGGTAATCTATTAACCATTGGGATAGCAATCAATCTCGACCTTTCTGATGTTATATATACGAATAATTGTAGAAGAATATTATGAAAGCAGTTACATTAATCTATTAGTTATTTCCTCTTTAAGAATAGCCTAGAATGATCAAGTACATTCCACAGCATGTTTGTAAGAACGTTCCAGAATGTCTTTTTATTATGCAGGCCTTGCCTATTTAAAAGGCCAAGGAGTTTTATTGTTATTTCTGAATAGAGATTATGAACAATAGGCTTAGCTATGTTATTTACACATGTTGATTTCAATGAGGTCATTCAAGAATGTTTTAGAAATGAAGAAGGCTCCTGAAAGAGGAAGAATATTCTTTTGGAAGGCAATGCTAGAACTTTCCATTATAGTGAATTCTAGAAGGATAGCTGTAATTGAGTATATAAAGCTGCAGTTTCTTTAAGGACATCATCACATCATATGAGAGCAGGAGATCACATCACATCATATGAGATCACTTCACCAGATCATATCAGTTTATTTCCACCTGGAATATCTATATTGTGTGGAATTACTTGCCCACCATCAATGAACTGTTTGCAGTTATTTTGAGAGAGAAATTATCAGTTCTCATCGAGATCATCAACATCATCAACCTGTTCAATGAACACTCTTCAACCCATGTATTGCTGAATTTGACTGTTAATCATCATCAACATCGTCTTCACGGACATTTCAACTCGTTACAGTGACTCTTATTATTCATCGTACTTCAACATCAGTTTCATCATCGCCATCATTGTGAATTTTCGCCAGTCAACTAGGATTTTATCATTTGGATTATTACTTGGATATAGTATCATCACTTCGGGATTTTACATCGGACACTTCAAGAGATTTATGTAAGATCATTATTTTATTTATGTATAATTATTTCCTGTAATAAAAAAGAGGAAATTAAAAATCAAATTTACTTGTTATTTGTTGCAGTATCATAACACTGACCCTTAAGGATATTCCAGTGGGAAAACAAAGGTGCTGGCGTCTCGAAAATATGGGTGGTTTCAGACCGTTTGCCATAGCAGGAGTTGTTAACATGGACACCCTCAAAAGAACAGCGAGACGTAAATAATGAATAAGTTGTAATAATATTTACATCGAATTAATGGAATTGGATAAACTTGTCACATTATTATCAATCCGGTGTGAGATTATTGATAGTTATAAAGATATACCCGGATATCTACAATATTACGTTCATGAAAACCATTGTTCCCATGTTGAAGCTGTGTGTGTGGACTTTCGGACACTCAAATGCACCATGCACCATTATGCCTCATTTTGATGAATTGTACAAATAACATTTTTATTCTCTTTGGGGTAGAACGGTGGTGTAAAAATAAAGATGAATCCCTCGTTATCCGCCACACCCGCCCAAGCCGCCACAGCGGTTTGAAGGAAAAGAGAACAATTAGATGATGAACGGACATGGATTACTGATTAACAATGATACAACATGCATTCGACATATTGTGATAAACAAAATACACATCTCGCTCAACAATATATGTATTCTGTATATTATACCAATCATTAATTTCAATATAATTGCAGTGTAGTAGTATGGTGGTGCAAGAAATGAAGGCTATTAGGATTATTATTCGGAAGAAAGAAGCATTGTGATCCAAGAACCAGAGTAAAATAGTGTACATTATTACTACTAATAATCCAACAATGATTTGTTCTTCTATTTGAATTCCTTTTATTTTTTTTGATGAAAATCGTTATGAATTTTTAGTTCTATTTCTATTTTCAGTTGAATATGCAGCATGATAATTTCCCAAATAAGGGGTATGGTATTATATAGTGCATATAAAAAAGTTAACACTTTGAAAAATATCCTGCAAAGTTATACATTTGTAATATCCTGAAGATTTTTCAACATTTTAACATTGGTATGGATCCATTTCAGTAATTAACGTAATGACTGTAAAAATATTTCAGCATGAGTGACCACCACTTACTTTTGAAAGTTAGTGAAAAATGATTTGCGCAGTACTTTGAAATAGTTATGCGAATAAAAGTAGAACTTAATCATGAAGAACACATGGAATTTTGCTAGTAAAATTGATTTGAAGATATCATTTACCTTTTTCAACTTGTTTCCTTTTCCAAAGCACTTCGAAGAGTGCCATTGCGTCCCACCCCACTCACCCACACACCGAGCAATCGTGACGATATTTGTGTTACACTAAGCTATAATTTACGTTAAATAGTTTAGCATTGATTTTCATTTTGTCAATCATTGTCAAGCTTTGGAAAAGTGTGGAGAAAAGGTATTAAATGAAAAATAAGATGTAAACCCACAATAAATGATTAAGACTTAGTCATAAAATGTTGCAAATGTCTAATGTAAGCTTTTGTTTAGATTCAGTTATTTCCTCAGATCCTGCTGGCACAAAAAAGGGTAAAGGTTGTGTTTACTAAGTGTTAAAATTTAAATTTGGGTGTCAAAATTGTTATGTAGCGGTTGCATAGGGCTGGACTACAAAATGAACCTTGTGTAACAGCTTGTAACAAGTTTTATTTCTATTTTCAGTGAATAATCGGGATGATAACTTCCCAAATGAGGGTTATGGTATTATAGAAGACACAAAAAAGGGATGTAGAAAATATCTCCATTTTTTATATTGCATCAATTTCTTTTACCATAAATACTGTCATACAACGTTAGTGTATCCATGTGTTGATGGGATTAATAATTAATATGGCTGATTTGATTTCCATACCCACTCGAGTGCAATGAATGAAAAGAAATTTCAATTTCATTTTCACGTTACTACTTTATCAGATTGATATTCTTCATCTCATCGAGCATCTCAGTCAACGTCCGTCTGCATCACGTGATCTTGCTCAGTTCATCTGTAAGATGAATCATCTGAAGAACCTCACACTCTTCGGTCAGTATCATGATGACTTCTACTCAACAGCATCGTCGATGGCATCAATTGCAAAGGTAATTAGTTATTAGAATGTTTTTATATGTGAAGTAAGAGTACGTATATTGAAACGATAATGGTTTTCTAATTGTCTCAAGAGGTCATTATGCCTCATATAAACTAAAACTGTCGATTCCACCTTGCAATGAGAATCTCTTCTGGGACTGTTATTAAAATCAATTGTCATTTAATAGTCAATAATAAAAAGGACCTAAGAAAATTAATTTAACATGACAACCACTATACCACATGCATTTGGCATAATTACATATTGTGAAAAAATGCACTACTCGCTCAAAAATGTATATGTATTTCAAACAAATTATTAATTTCAGAATATTTGCATCGTGGTATTATAGTGGTGAGAGAAATGAAGGCTATTGGGTATATTTTTTGGATTAAACATGCATTGTGATTAAAGGACCAGACTTAATGGTGTTATAACAAAATCGAACAATGTTTCACTTTCTGATTTCAATTCATTCTAATGTATTATGAATATTTTATTAAACAGTTAAGACATAAAATCATATTGGCTACATTTTATACAATAAGCCGCTTGGAATTTCGTTTTGTTTGAATTTCAATAAGTAGATCTATCATAAGAACATCGCAAAATTATTTTGAACATTATTTAGTTACTCTTTTAACTCTCGGGACTGTTAGCTTTTTGGTACTTTTGTACATAACGGTTGCATAGGGCTGGACTACAAAATGAACCTTGTGTAACAGCTTGTAACAAGTTTTATTTCTATTTTCAGTGAATAATCGGGATGATAACTTCCCAAATGAGGGGTATGGTATTATAGAAGACACGAAAAAGGGAATGTAGAACATATCTCCATTTTTTATATTGCATCGATTTCTTTTACCATAAATACTGTCACACAACGCTAGTGTGTCCATGTGTTGATGGGATTAATTATTAATATGGTTGATATGATTTCAATACACACTCGAGTGCAAGGAATGTAAAGAAATTTTAATTTCGTTTTCACGTTACTATTTTATCAGATTGAGATTCTTCATCTCAATGTGAATGTTACTGATCGTCGGTCTGCATCACGTGATCTCGCTCAGTTCATCTGTAAGATGAATCATCTGAAGAACCTCACACTCTACGGTCAGTATCATGATGACTTCTACTCAACATCATTGTCCATGGCATCAACTGTAAAGGTAATATTTATTTGGAGGTTCTTATATGTATAGTATGTATAGGAAGAGTACTTAATGAAACCGTAATAGTTTTCTAATTGTCTCATGAGGCCATTATGCCTTATAAAAACTAAAATTGTAGATTCCGACTTGCAATGAAAATCTCTTCTGGGACTGTTCCACCAAAATCAATTGTCAGTTAATAGTCAACAGTAAAAAGGACCAAAGAAAAGTCATTTTACATGATAACCACTTTACAACATGCACTTGGCATAATGACATATTGTGAAAAAAAATGCACTACTCGCTCAAAAATAAATGTATATATATTTCAAACAAATGATTTATTTCAGAATATTTGCAACGTGGCATTATAGTGGTGAAATTAATCAAGGAATTGGGTATATTTTTTCGGATTAAACATGCACTGTGATCAAAGGACCAGACTTAATGGTGTTATTATAACAAAATCGAACAATGTTTCACTTTCTGATTTCAATTCATTCTAATGTATTATGAATATTTTATTCAAAAGTTAAGACATAAAATCATATTGGCTACATTTTATACAATAAGCCGCTTGGAATTTCGTTTTGTTTGAATTTCAATAAGTAGATCTATCATAACATCGCAAAATTATTTTGAACAATATTTAGTTACTCTTTTAACTTTCGGGACTGTTAGCTTTTTGGTACTTTTGTACATAGCGGTTGCATAGGGCTGGACTACAAAATGAACCTTGTGTAACAGCTTGTAACAAGTTTTATTTCTATTTTCAGTGAATAATCGGGATGATAACTTCCCAAATGAGGGTTATGGTATTATAGAAGACACGAAAAAGGGAATGTAGAACATATCTCCTTTTTTTATATTGCATCGATTTCTTTTACCATAAATACTGTCATACAACGTTAGTGTGTCCATGTGTTGATGGGATTAATTATTAATATTGTTGATATGATTTCAATACACACTCGAGTGCAAGGAATGTAAAGAAATTTTAATTTCATTTTCACGTTACTATTTTATCAGATTGAGATTCTTCATCTCAATGTGAATGTTACTGATCGTCGGTCTGCATCACGTGATCTCGCTCAGTTCATCTGTAAGATGAATCATCTGAAGAACCTCACACTCTACGGTCAGTATCATGATGACTTCTACTCAACATCATTGTCCATGGCATCAACAGCAAAGGTAATATTTATTTGGAGGTTCTTATATGTATAGTATGTATAGGAAGGGTACTTAATGAAACCATAATGGTCTTCTAATTGTCTCATGAGGCCATTATGCCTTATAAAAACTAAAATTGTAGATTCCGACTTGCAATGAAAATCTCTTCTGGGACTGTTATTAAAATCAATTGTCAGTTAATAGTCAACAGTAAAAAGGACCAAAGAAAAGTCATTTAACATGATAACCACTTTACAACATGCATTTGGCATAATGACATATTGTGAAAAAAATGCACTACTTGCTCAAAAATAAATGTATATGTATTTCAAACAAATGATTTATTTCAGAATATTTGCAACGTGGCATTATAGTGGTGAGAGAAATGAAGGCTATTGGGTACATTTTTTCGGATTAAACATGCATTGTGATTAAAGGACCAGACTTAATGGTGTTATTACAACAAAATCGAACAATGTTTCACTTTCTGATTTCAATTCATTCTAATGTATTATGAATATTTTATTCAAAAGTTAAGACATAAAATCATATTGGCTACATTTTATACAATAAGCCGCTTGGAACTCCGTTTTGTTTGAATTCCAATAAGTAGATCTATCATAAGAACATCGCAAAATTATTTTGAACATTATTTAGTTACTCTTTTAACTCTCGGGACTGTTGGCTTTTTGGTACTTCTGTACATAGCGGTTGCATAGGGCTGCACTACAAAATGAACCTTGTGTATCAGCTTGTAACAAGTTTTATTTCTATATCTATTTTCAGTGAATAATCGGGATGATAACTTCCTAAATGAGGGTTATGGTATTATAGAAGACACGAAAAAGGGGAATGTAGAACATATATCCATTTTTTTTTATTGCATCGATTTCTTTTACCATAAATACTGTCATACAACGTTAGTGTGTCCATGTGTTGATCAGAATAATTATTAATAGGGTTAATATGATTTCAATACACACTCGAGTGCAAGGAATGTAAAGAAATTTTTATTACATTTTCACGTTACTATTTTATCAGAT
Source organism: Lytechinus variegatus (assembly GCF_018143015.1). NCBI lineage: Eukaryota > Metazoa > Echinodermata > Echinoidea > Temnopleuroida > Toxopneustidae > Lytechinus > Lytechinus variegatus. The sequence goes on along the minus strand of NC_054743.1, from coordinate 46,154,050 downwards.
TAAGATTCTTCATCACAATGAGAATCTCAGTCAACGTCCGTCTTCATCACATGATCTTGCTCAGTTCATCTGTAAGATGAATTATCTGAAGAACCTCATACTCGACGGTCAGTATCATGATGACTTCTACTCAACATCATTGTCGATGGCATCAATTGCAAAGGTAAATAGTTGTTAGGTTGTTTTTATATGTGAAGTACGAGTGCGTAATGAAACCGTAACGGTCTTCTAATTGTCTCATGACGCCATTATGCCTTACATAAACTAAAATTGTCGATTCCACCTTGCAAAGAATCTCTTCTTGGATTGTTATTAAAATCAATTGTCATTTAACATTCAATAGTAAAAATGACCCAAGAAAAGTCATTGAACATGATAACCACTTTACAACATGCATTTGGCATAATGACATTTGTGAAAAAATGCACTACTCGCTCAAAAATAAATGTATATGTATTTCAAACAAATTATTAATTTCAGAATATTTGCAACGTGGCGTTATAGTGGTGAAAGAAATGAAGGCCATTGGGTATATTGTTCGGATTAAACATGCACTGTGATTAAAGGACCAGACGTAATGGTGTTATTACAACAAAATCGAACGTTTCACTTTCTGATTTCAATTCATTCTAATGTATTATGAATATTTTATTCAAAAGTTAAGACATAAAATCATATTGGCTACATGTTATACAAAAAGCCGCTTGGAATTTTGTTTTGTTTGAATTTCGACAACTAGATCTATCATAAAAACATCACAAAATTATTTTGAACATTATCTAGTTACTCTTTTAACTCTCGGGACTGTTAGCTTTTTGGTACTTCTCTACCGCGGTTGCATAGGGCTGGACTACAAAATGAAACTTGTGTAACAGCTTGTAACAACTTTTATTTCTATTTATATTTTCAGTGAATAATTGGGATAATAACTTCCCAAATGAGGGTTATGGTATTATAGAACACACGAAAAAGGGATGTAGAACATATCTCCATTGTTTTTTATATATATATTACATCGATTTCTTTTGCCATAAATACTGTCATACAAGGTTGGTGTGTCCATGTGTTGATCAGAATAATTATTAATAGGGTTAATATGATTTCAACACACACTCGAGTGCAAGGAATGTAAAGAAATTTTAATTTTATTTTCACATTACTATTATATCAGATTGAGATTCTTCATCACAATGAGAATCTCAGTCAACGTCCGTCTGCATCACGTGATCTTGCTCAGTTCATCTGTAAGATGAATCATCTGAAGAACCTCACACTCTACTACGGTCAGTATCATGATGACTTCTACTCAACAGCATCGTCGATGGCATCAACTGCAACGGTAATTTGTTATTAGGATGTTTTTATATAAAGGGAGAGTACTTAATAAAACCATAATGGTCTTCTAATTGTCTCATGAGGCTATGATGCCATATATGAACTAAAATTGTCGATTCCACCTTGCAATGAATCTGTTCTTGGATTGTTATTAAAATCAATTGTCATTTAATAGTCAATAGTAAAAAGGACCCAAGAAGATCATTTAACATGATAACCAATATACAACATGCATTTGGCATAATAATATATTGTGATAAAAAATGAACTACTCGCTCAAAAATAAATGTACATGTATTTCAAATAAATTATTAATTTCAGAATATTTGCAACGTGGCGTTATAGTGGTGAAAGAAATGAAGGCTATTGGGTATATTGTTCGGATTAAACATGCATTGTGATCAAAGGACCAGACGTAATGGTGTTATTACAACAAAATCAAACAATGTATCACTTTCTGATTTCAATTCATTCTAATGTATTATGAATATTTTATTCAACAGTTAAGACAAACTATCATACTGGCTTCATTTTATACAATAAGCCGCTATAAGTTCCGTTTTTTTTTATTTCAATAACTAGATCTATCACAAGAACATCGCAAAATTAATTTGAACATTATTTAATTACTCTTGTAACATTAGGTACTGTAAGCTTTTTGGTACTGTACATACATGTAGCAGTCGCATAGAGCTGGACTACAAAATGAACCTTTTCAGTGAACAATCGGGATGATGACTTCCTAAATGAGGGTTAGGGTATTATAGAAGACACGAAAAAGGGAATGTAGAACATATCTCCATTTTTCTTATATTGCATCGATTTCTTTTACCATAAATACTGTCATAAAACGTTAGTGTATCCATGTTTTAATGGGATTAATTATTAATATAGCTGATATTATTCCAGTACACACTCGAGTGCAAGGAATGTAAAGAAATTTTAATTTTATTTTCACGTTACTATTATATCAGATTGAGAATATTCATCTCAAAGAGAATCTCAGTCAACGTCCGTCTGCATCACGTGATCTTGCTCAGTTCATCTGTAAGATGAATCATCTGAAGAATCTCACACTCTCCGGTCAGTATCATGATGACTTCTACTCAACATCATCGTCGATGGCATCAACCGCAAAGGTAATATTTATTAGGAGGTTCTTACAGGTGAAGTAAGAGTACTTAATGAAGCCATAATGGTCTTTTAATTGTCTCATGAGGCCATTATGCCTTATATAAACTAAAACTGTCGATTCCACCTTGCAATGAATCTCTTATCGGATTGTTATTAAAATCAATTGTGATGTAATTGTCAATAGTAAAAAGGACCCAAGAAAAGTCATTTCACATGATAACCATAATGATAGCCATAATGGTCGTTTAATTGTCTCACAAGGCCATTAAGCCTTATGTAAACTAAAATTGTCGATTCCACCTTGAAATGAAAATCTCTTGTGGGACTGTTATTAAAATCAATTGTCAGTTAATAGTCAACAGTAAAAAGGACCAAATAAAAGTCATTTAACATGATAACTAATATACAACATGCATTTGGCATAATAACATATTGTGATAAAAAATGCACTACTCGCTCAAAAAGAAATGTATATGTATTTCAAACGAATTATTAATTTCAGAATATTTGCAACGTGGCGTTATAGTGGTGAAAGAAATGAAGGCTATTGGGTTTATTGTTCGGATTAAACATGCATTGTGATCAAAGGACCAGACGTAATGGTGTTATTACAACAAAATCAAACAATGTATCACTTTCTGATTTCAATTCATTCTAATGTATTATGAATATTTTATTAAACAGTTAAGACAAACAATCATATTGGCTACCTTTTATACAATAAGCCGCTTGGAATTCCGTTTTGTTTGAATTCCAATAAGTAGATCTATCATAAGAATATCGCAAAATTAATATGAACATTATTTAGTTACTCTTTTAACTCTCGGGACTGTTAGCTCATATGCGGCGGAAGCGGGGGGATGTGTCCCCCCTAAATTTTCGGTGAGGGGGACGGTCCCCCCCCTAAATTTTTTTTTTGATAACCTTTTTTTTTTTTTTTTTTGCTTGTCAATTTTTTTTCCTGCGTCCACCCCTAAATTCACGTGGACCCCCTTGACACGTGTGTTGTCCCCCCCTAAAATTTAGGTTGATGACCTTTTTTTTTTTTTTTTTTTTTTTTTGCTTCTCAAAAATTTTTGGGGCGCTTGTCCTAATTTTTACATGTGTCCATCTAAAAATTTCAGGTGGACACCCCCTAAATTTATTGGCTTCCGCCGCCAATGTTTAGCTTCTTAGTACTGTACATACATGTAGCGGTTGCATGGGGCTGGACTACAAAATGAACCTTGTGTAATAGTTTTTAACAAGTTTTTTTTCTATTTTCAGTGAACAATCGGGATGATAACTTCCCAAATGAGGGTTATGGTATTATAGAAGACAGGAAAAAGGGAATGTAGAACATATCTCCATTTTTTATATTGCATCAATTTCTTTTACCATAAATACTGTCATACAACGTTAGTGTGTCAGTGTGTTGATGGGATTAATTATTAATATGGTTGTTATCATTTCAATACACACTCGAGTGCAAGGAATGTAAAGAAATTCTAATTTTATTTTCACGTTACTATTATATCAGATTGAGATTCTTCATTACAGTGAGAATCTCAGTCAACGTCCGTCTGCATCACGTGATCTTGCTCAGTTCATCTGTAAGATGAATCATCTGAAGAACCTCGCACTCGACGGTCAGTATCATGATGACTTCTACTCAACAGTATCGTCGATGGCATCAACTGCAAAGGTAATTAGTTATTAGGATGTTTTTATATAAAGGGAGAGTATTTAATGAAACCGTAATGGTCTTCTAATTGTCTCATAAGGCTATGATGCCTTATATGAACTAAAATTGGGAATTCCACCTTGCAATGAATCTCTTTTTGGATTGTTATTAAAATCAATTGTCATTTAACAGTCAGTAGTAAAAAGGACCCAAGAAAAGTCATTTAACATGATAACTATTATACAACATGCATTTGGCATAATAATATATTGTGATAAAAAATGAACTACTCGCTCAAAAATAAATGTACATGTATTTCAAACAAATTATTAATTTCAGAATATTTGCATCGTGGCATTATAGTGGTGAAAGAAATGAAGGCTATTGTGTATATTGTTTGGATTAAACATGCATTGTGATTAATGAAGTAATGGTGTTATTACAACACCAGAAGTAATGGTGTTATTACAACAAAATCGAACAATGTTTCTCTTTCTAATTTCAATTCATTCAAATGTATTATGAATATTTTATTCAACAGTTAAGACAAACAATCATATTGGCTACATTTTATACAATAAGCTGCTTGGAATTCCGTTTTGTTTGAATTTCAATAAGTAGATCTATCATAAGAATATCGCAAATCTAATTTGAACATTATTTGGTTACTCTTTTAACTCTTGGTACTGTACATACATGTAGCGGTTGCATAGGGCTGGACTACAAAATGAACCTTGTGTAACAGCTTGTAACAACTTTTATTTCTATTTATATTTTCAGTGAATAATTGGGATAATAACTTTCCTATGAGGGTTTTGGTATTATAGAAGACACGAAAAAGGGATGTAGAACATATCTCCATTGTTTTTTTTTTATATGACATCGATTTCTTTTACCATAAATTCTGTCATACAAGGTTGGTGTGTCCATGTGTTGATGGGATTAATTATTAATATGGTTGATATGATTTCAATACACACTCGAGTGCAAGCAATGGAAAGAAATTTTGATTTCATTTTTACGTTACTTTTTTATCAGGTTGAGATTCTTCATGTGAGCGAAAATCTCAGTCAACGTCCGTCTGCATCACGTGATCTCGCTCAGTTCATCTGTAAGATGAATCATCTGAAGAACCTCACACTCTCCGGTCAGTATCATGATGACTTCTACTCAACATCATTGTCGATGGCATCAACTGTAAAGGTAATATTTATTAGGAGGTTTTTATATAAAGGGAGAGTACTTAATGAAGCCATAATGATTTTCTAATTGTCTCATGAGGCTATAATGCCAATAATAAACTAAAATTGGAAATTCAACCTTGTATAATGAATCTCTCCTTGAAGTGTTATTAAAACCAACTGTCATTTAATATGCAATAGTATAAGTAAGACTCAGGAAAAATTATAAACATGATCAACCACTATACACCATGCAATTGACATATTATGATGAAATACGCAACTTGCTCCACAATAAATGTACCTGTATTTCAGACAAACAGAATTTCAATTTATTTGCATCGGGGCATTATAGCGGTGTCAACAAAATGAAGGTTCTTAGTCTTTAAATTCGGATTAAACAAGCATTATGATCACAAGACTAGACTTACAATATTTTACCTTCTAATTTCAATGTATTATGATTATTTTATCTAACGGTTAAGACCTAAAATTATATTGATAATAATAATAAAAATACATGAGATTTGTATAGCGCAATAGATGCTCAAGGCGCTTCAGAGCAGAACAACAAACATTATTGACATAGTTATACATGTCTGAACAATAAGTCAATGTTTATCGATAAGCTTTCTCAAACAAGTATGTTTTCAGGTTTTCCTTGAAGGTAATTTAGTGAAGTCTGGGTTTTCAAACTCTGTGGAAGAGAATTCCAAATGATTGGTTATATTATAAACAATAAACCGCTTGCAATTATCCTTAGTATAAATTTTGATAAAAATGGATAGTATTATATACGATAAAGCGCTTGCAATTTTTCTTTGTTTAAATTTGGATAAAAATATATTTATCAAAAGCTGAAAACATATAAAAATCATTTTGAATATTAGTTACCCTTTTAACTCTCAAGATTGTAAGCAGTTTGGTAGTTCTGTACATAGCGGCTGCATGATGCTGCACTGCGAAATGAACCTTGTGTAACAACTTTTAAAAATTTTATTTCTATTTATATTTTCACATAATAATCGGGATGACAACTTCCTAAAAGAGGGGTATGGTATTTTAGGGGACACACAAACCAGAATGGAGAACATGTTTCCATTGTTGTTGATTTTTTTTTATATTTTGCATCATTTATTTTTACCACGAATAACGTCATGCAACATTGGTGTCTTATTGTGTTGTTGAAATTATTGATTGATATGTTGAATATGATTTTACTACACACTGGAGTGTAAGGAATATACAGTGATTTTCAGTTTATTTTCACGTTACTATTATATCAGATTGAGATTCTTCATCTCAGAGAGAATCTCAGTCAACGTCCATCTGCATCACGTGATCTTGCTCAGTTAATCTGTAAGATGAATCATCTGAAGAAACTCACACTCTCCGGTCAGTATCATGATGACTTCTACTCAACATCATCGTGGATGGCATCAACTGCAAAGGTAATTAGTTATTGTTGTTTATGTTTTTATATAAAGAGAGCCTTCAACTCAGGTGAGGTGAATGGGTACCTGGCAGGAATTTATTCCTTGAAATGCGTGTGCGCTGTAATCATAGTAATAACGGCAGCCAAGCTGCAGCTGGGGTAATAATATCTAAGTCCTTTGGAAGCGTATAGAGACATTATTCATAATTGTGATATGTGCTATACAAGAACTGTTTAGGCGGCTTGTCAAAGGTGTGCGTGCGTTTTTACCTTTATATTCTGCGGCGAACCCGCTCAGCTTTTCTTTTGACACCCCTGTTACACCCACAAATGTAATAATCGCCCACAAATGTAATAACGCCCACAAATGTAATAACACTTTACCCACAAATGTAATAACGCCCACAAATGTAATAACACTTTACCCACAAATGTAATAATTTTTGATCGCCCACAAATGTAATAACACTTTACCCACAAATGTAATAACGCCCACAAATGTAATAACACTTTACCCACAAATGTAATAATGCACTTTACCCACAAATGTAATAATGACTTTACCTACAAATGTAATAAATTTGAAGTGATTTTTTGGCGAATTCGTTCTAAACTAATATCCTATATTAATGCGTTCATATAGCACAAAAGTTCAAAGTCTTTTTTCCAGACCCGGCTAATGAAATATTACAGTACAAGTCCAAGTCTTTTTCCAGACCCGGTTTTTCAAAATTATAATATACGTCCAAAGTCTTTTTACCAGACCCGGTTGTTTCAAAATTATAATATACGTCCAAAGTCTTTTTTTCCAGACCCGGTTAATTCAAAAATTATAATGCAAGTCCAAAGTCTTTTTTTCAGACCCGGTCGTTTCAAAAGTTATAATATACGTCGGTGAGGGGTAAAGACAACACTCTAAGCCCAAGTATTTTAAGTGGGTTTAATTTTGAAGATTGGTCTCAGCTGTCATTTTTTTTTAATATTTCTTTATCTTTTAAATAACCGGGTCCAGACGAAAGACTAAGCATAATACTCGTGTTATTCCACAAGAATAAGAATATGAGTCTTTTGTTTTTAGGATTGTTTAAATCTTTTTTAAATCACCGGGTCTGGAATAAAGACAACGCTCTAAACATGTGCTTTTCTACATGCATGGTCTTAATTTGGAGGATTGTTGGTTCTTAGATTCGTTGTTGGGGGTTGAGTTTTATTGATTTTTTTATTCCTGAAATAATTGTGTCTGGAGGAAAGTCGATCTTCGACAATCGGTCTTCATGTTGTTCCACAGTAATTAGATTATTTGGTATTCGTTTTACAATATTTGTAAAAACTATTTTATTTTTCCAATAGTAACAAAGTCTGGAGAAAGGATGTCTGCTTTACCCACGCGTTATTACAATGTTTTGTAGGGGTAGTAGTAGTATTTTATAAAAGACATATTTTTACTGGGTGAAACTTTGGAAATTTCGTCTTAGATTCGAAGTTTTTCAGTTACTTTTTTTTAATAGCCAGGTCTGGAGGAAAGAGTACGTTTTAAAACACGTGTTATTCCACGAGAATAAGAATATAAGGTCTTATGTTAGATTTTTTTTTCGTAATTGTTTTAGGTCTGGAATAAAAACAACACTCTAAACCTCTTTTAAAACAGGTTCTTAGGTTGAAGGTTTCAATGGTCTTAGACTTTGATTTTTTTTTAATTTCTACTATTAGCGGTTTTTTTTTAAGAAAAAAATGATCGGGCTGAAAGACTACGCTATATCCAGCATTAATAAGATTATGGGGTCCTTATACTGTTTTAAAACTGTTATTCATAATGTTTAAATAACAGGTAACCGGGTCTGGAGAAAAGACTACGCTTGATTCTCAATTTACTCTTAGTGCATATATTCACAATATACACCGTATAAGTTGAAACAACAACAAAGACATTAATTACACCAGTTTTAATTAACTGGGTCTGGAGAAAAGACTAAGCCCGATTCCCATTTTTTCCACAGGAATATCATTATCGTATCTTAGTTTGGACTTATATTATACATTTTGAAATAACTGGGTCAGGAAAAAGACTTTGGACTTATTAAAATTCTTGAAACAACCGGGTCTGGAAAAAAGACTTTGGACTTATATCACAATTTTTTAAACAACTGGGTCTGGAAAAAAAGACTTTGGACTTTTATTATATTTTTTAAACAACCGGGTCTGGAAAAAAGACTTTGGATTTATATTATAATTTTTGAAACAACCGGGTCTGGAAGAAAGACTTTGGACTTGTACTTTGATGTTTAACCCGGTCTGAAAAAAAGACTTTGCACTTTTGTGCTATATGAACGCATTACTATAGGATTTTAGTTTAGAACGGATTTCGCCAAAAATCCCTTCAAATTTATTACATTTGTGGGTAAAGTCATTATTACATTTGTGGGCGATCCAAAATTATTACATTTGTGGGTAAAGTGTTATTACATTTGTGGGCGTTATTACATTTGTGGGTAAAGTGTTATTACATTTGTGGGCGTTATTACATTTGTGGGTGCAACAACCCCCCGGTTGGCTCTCCGATTAGATGTTTCTGCATGAGCGCCCTCTATGTCCACAATATCGACGTCTTAGGCAAACTATTAAACGAGCGATCTCTGGTCACTGATCTGGATATCGTTGTGTCCTTGTATCGGTGTGCGTAGTTCAGTGGGGTGTATATTTTCAAAAGTTACGCTTTCACATTTTTTTGATAATTTTTCGTTTCGGGTTTCAGTATATGACAAAATTCAATAAGATTTAGATTTCATTTCTTTAATAGAACAATTAAGCTTTAGCCCTTTAGCACGAGCATGTTGTTTTATTTTGAAGAACATACCGTTAAGAAATTGAATTTCTGAAAGTAAGTGTTCAGGCGAGGGTAAGATTTTTTTTCATCACACTGAGCCCGCACAGTCAGCATTGTCGGGTGAAAAGGAAAGATATGGAATTGACATTAACATCTTTGTAAACGAAATGCAAAACCCCACGCAAAAGATGCAATATAAATCATACCTGGGTCCAAAAATGATGGCGTTTAAAGCAATACACTGAAACGCTACTGTGAAAAAAAAACACTAAAAACATAAAATGCAAACGTTTTTTGGTGAAAAAAGGCTGAAAACTAAGGGCAGCGTTGAAATTCAAATTTGAGCTTAACATAGGTCTATGTTTAATTTAGCCCTCTTGTCAATTTGTTTTTGCTGTGAAATGTCCTTTTTTGAGGACTCTTTTTTTGGCGATTTTGCCCCCCCCCCCTTGTGGAAAATCCTAGATACGCCACTGCATTTGTTTAAACATTTGAATTCTAGAAACTTATATATTCACACATAATACAGATGCCGTGCAAAACAAACGAATAAAATATCATTTATTTGAACTTTAAAAAATAGATTGGATGCTCAAGCTGTCATATTGTAGCTTAAATGCACTATTCTTGAATTGCATTGCCCGAAATTCAGAACAAAAAGTACTTTCGTTACTTTTTAAGACCATTACAAACATCTTTACCTTCGAACGAAATCAAAAGCACTTAAAAATGAATATTGAAATTATCAAAGTTGAGGTAGTCTTGACCATGAATAGAGTTGAGTGTTTATAAAGGAATTATAGCGTCTTCTATTAATCACATTCTACACTTTAATGACCGATGAAAAATATCGCGTGAATGAAATGCAAATTAACACATTTAAGTGACTCCGACATGATATTGGACAGGAAAATCTATAAAATCTTTTTACCTGGGATCCTTCTTTATTCTCTTATATAAATTTCCCCTGTGATCTAGAGTGCTCTGTGACCTAGTGTTCTTGATTACCATCCTGGAGCCACATAACCGAAGGGGGGTCTGGGGCTGAGGCCTCAACAAGTACCATGATTTTATGCATGGTGACCCCACCCCTTCAAACCAGTCCGCTGGGGGGAGGCGACTTAATTATTTCTTTCAATTTTCCTGTTCTACTTATAATATTCAATTTTGTCAACTTAATTCTGATGGCTTCTTTTTTCATCCAACTTTATTTCTTCCTTTGAATTTTTCTAAAACTTTTCTATACCTATTCTTTTTTAACCTTCACGTTTGACTTGAACAATACGTGTATATTGCCGTTGATTTCTTCTTCCTATTAAATATTCAAATTAATCTGCAATGTGTGTATGTCAAATTATTGCAAATTAGATTCCCAGTGTCTAAGGTAAACATAATTTACCGACGTAAAGTTAGTAATACGAAAGCCTCTTTGGCCTAGTTTCCCTTCCAACTTTGTACTTCACCTGTTAATCGTATAGCTGCATTCTGTATAGCTTGCATATTTAAATATGCACCAAAAAATAAATTAACGTACAGAAAATGGTAATACCTCGGTCACATTTGCTCTACGGCGGCCATACAGCGAGTCGAAAACAGCCGTTTTATTCATTTTATTAAAACCTATATTTATTTAGCAGGTCCAAAAACTGTTAAAATGACTGTTTTCGACTCGCCTTAGAAAGGAGTGCATGCTGGTGCGGATCCTGCCGGAGTAACACAATACAATCCAATCAGCACCGTATTTATTTTGAACAATAGTTGGGCTCTCAAAAGTATTGTGGTCTATTTTGTGACCTCTACTAAAAGAAGTCAGTGGGTCTATACGATGGTCTATATTCTGCACATCAGAGGGTACAGTTATGTAGTGAATCCCGGGGGGGGGGATCATCCGGTCCGTGTGCCCCTCCCCCCCCCCCTTTGAGAGCCTTTATCAAATTTGTTAATGTAAATATGCCATTTTTACACAAGTGTGCCCCCTTTATTTGAAACTCACAACATGTATTTTAATGAGAACATGTCGTTCATACACAAATGAGGACCTTCACTTTAGCCTGGTAAACAGAGAGTTGGTAGGCAATAAATATAACTCAAATGTTCACATTAAGAGTAGACCTATAAAGAGGGAAGTTACATGGTTAATCAAAAATGTGTTGATAAAATATCAGTCGAATGTTATAATCTGCTTCGCCAGATAGGTTTTATGTAATATTGCTCTTTATAAAGGCAAGCATTAAACTACATTAAATGTCGAAATGTTAAGAAATATAATGGAAACCATATCAAAATGCACATTACGAAAAGAAACAAAATCAAGGTTCTAGTATGGGGACAAAACGAGAACAAGAAAACTACCCATTTGATGCTCATTTTAATTCCCCGAAAGCCGGACGTTGAAAATGACATGGGTCAGCGCATTGCAAGCTGTATTTAACGGCTTACCCCATTGACAAGGTAGATTTAAATTACCCCATTCTTGATTGGGGAGATTAACGTATATTCTTGAACATAGAGGTGGTCTGACGGGTTGCGGATTTCAATAGAAAGATGACCTCTTGATTGGTAGGGGTATGTCAAGGGGAGATTATCACTTTGTCAGCGCGGGTGATTGTCTTGATACTTTGATGTTCCCCGATGTGCCTTCTATTCGAAAACCGTGTTTGCAACTAATCCCAATTATGAGACTATTTGGAATCAAAATTAAAGCCTAACTGCACCCTTTTCATAGATTTCGTTTGAAAATAAAATACTTGCGTTTAAGGTAAAATTGGAATATGAGAAGGCCCTTCATAATATGTAAACCAAATAGTGTCACTTTTAAGCTTTATTCTTTTAAATCAAATGTAAAAATATATGTAAAATAATCTCACAAGCCTAATCTAAATAGTGCGAGCACGAAGCGCGCGCTAATTTTTAATTTTTCATTTCATGTATTTTGTCCTAAAATAGCATTCTGGCAATGCTTGTGATCCTAAACGAGATGAATGAATTTAGTACGCATTGATCGTTCTGATAAAAAAGAATCTGTTAACGGCTACTTTTAATTATCTGTAAATGAAAACGTTACATATTTCAACAATCAAATAATGCGAGCGCGAAGCGTGAGCTGAAAATATTTACTCTTCTACCTGAAGAATAGAAGTTCTAAGCAATCTTTGTAATCATGAAAAAGGTAAATACATAACTAAGCAAGCCAAGCGAGCGCGAGGAAAATTTGAGATTTGTAGAATTGTGAGTGGATATGGATCACAGTTAAAAAGAAACATATATGATTCATTATTATTACTTTGAGTTTTGACATAGGGCCGGGATATTCTAAGAACAATATTCCATCATGTGAAAATTATGACTGTCTTCCTATTTCTCTTCTTATCAAATCGCGAGATGAAACTTTTGATATTCCATTCTGAAAAAGGGACAATTTATCAATAAATTAATTAATTAATCTAATAAGCCTAATCAGAGCGCGAAATCTGTCAATATTATATATTTAAAGCACTTTTGTAATTATGAATAAGATGCCTGAGTTGATATATTTTTAACAATCAATGTGCGCGCAAATCGCCAGCCGAAAATTGTTGATAAACTGTCATAAAATGGAGATTTTAATTAGTTTGTAATATGATTAATATTGAAATTTTCATAACTCACCAATCAATATGCGAGCGTGCAGCGCTAGCTAATATGTTTTACAATCTGACATGAATAGGGATATTCTGATAACTAAAATGGAATACAGGAAAATAATAGGTACCTGACAAATCAAATTTTGTGAGCGTGCAGCGGGAGCAGAAAATGTTGATATTCAGACAATAAAAAAATAATTTTTTACAGAACACTTTTTAAAAATCAAAGTTCGATTTCCGAGTTGAAATATGTTATGTATATTGATTTCAAAATTTGATATTTTGAGTTCCAAATGTGTAAATCACCTAAAAGGTAATGCGAGCGTGAAGCAGGAGCGAAAATTTTATATAATGACATGACATAATTTTTTGTAATTGTTTTCTCCTCATCTTATTTATTCAATCGTTTTCCTCCTATGTTTTTTCTCCACTCTTTTCCTCTTTTCGTCTTTCTTTCCCGGTTTTGTTTTTTTCTCCGCAAATAGAGGGAGGAGGGAGGGGCGGGCCCCATGCCCTCCCCCCCCCCTATATCCAACTCTGGAACAATCTAACAGAAAGTATTAAACAAGCAGATTCAAGAGAGAAATTCAAGTCAATGTTAATTTTTTTTTTTTTTGGGGGGGGTTAAATAGCCTTTCCCTCCGCATGTGAAGCCCCCTATCGTTTACAGCCTACTGTGAATTGTGCAAATACTTTAAATTTTGGTGAAATTCATTCTCTCTTTTTATTTGTTCTGTAGCGTCTAGATACATATTTTGTGCTTCACTTGTAAGTGGCATACAAATAATGTAAATTACTATTAATGGCGTGCGTTTCCCGATCTCCTTATCGAAATCAATATTAATGAGAGAGCACAATATTGTTCTCGCTCTAATGGAGGGGGGGGGGGGGTCAGTGTTCTATCAAGCAAAAGACGTAGGCCTATATGTGCATAAGTTCATATCATTGTTGTAATGATAAAGAACCTGATGAATTCTGTTTTGGTATATCGACGTTATTATAAAGTTAATGACAAATGACAATCAATATGATTCAGGCGTACACCGCTTTAACTGATATAACATGCATCCAGAAATCGAAATATCTCATGAATTCAAAACGTATGTAGCAGGAATGGCATGCAGTTCGGATGTTACAGCACTCTAAATTAGAATAATCTCGTATTACAAATGTCAATTTTGCTAAAATGCACACAAACTCATAACTTGATAGACTCTGGGGGATGATATCGTTGATATAAAAATCGCATCTACCTCGATACGCAATCATTTTTATACTGCATCAGACTTGACATCCCGCAAAATCTTTTCCATAATTAGATGACCATCCATTCTCTTTCTTTTTAATCTAAATAATTATAATCTATGTCTTTCAGGATCATGATATGAAAACCCTTTTATAACAAACATGATAAATGAAAACGCGTCTCAAGTTATACATGGTTCATTGCCGCAAATATACCAATCATCTTCGTTTGTTAATGTTTAATCATCAACATTATCACTGATATTATTATTCGTATTATCATGTCCATTAATATCACTTCAAAGTTCTAATTACCACCATCATCATCACTGTTATCATCATCATTCATTCATTATCTATTTCCAATCGTTCTCCAGTATCAATTTTATAGTTTATATAATCCCAGGTGAGGTGAATGGGTACCCGGTAGGAAGAAATTCCTCGAATGCTCGAGCGCGGCCCGATCAAGGTAGCCGTGCTAAAGCCGGGGTAATAATAGCAGGGCCCTCTGGGAGAACAGTTTTCGGAACTGAAGTGGCTACCCTGGGTAAATATGCCGCTATTATTATTATTATTAAAAAAATGAAAGATAATGGTAATGATTATGGTGATGTTGGTAATCATGAACATTAGATCCGTTTTGTGAGATAATTTATGCGATTTTACACGCTAATCGCTACTCGATGATGGTGAAAGAAATCTTTTAAATAGCACAACAGAAGTCGGGGCGGTAGTTACTGCATACACATACTTTAATACACTACATTATTACAAAAGATTCCCCATCGGGCGGGCCAACGGTCTTTTGAAGTAGGTTTATCTATTGAAATTACGACAATAATCACGGCAGCGGATATGGGGAATTCAAGACTGTGAGCTTCTAGCTCTCCCATTGTTTTCTGTGGCGACCCGCTGAGCATGCTATTGTCAATGATTCTCTACTATACGGGTGACTGATCTTGCTTTTTCATGATCATAGGCCAGGGCAATGACTAAGAACAGTTCGATGAGTATCAATGCCAAGCAATCCTGAAAGGTCAATAATGTTCAATTCTCTTGATGGAGAAGCTTATATCATGGCCCTATTTGCTTTTGCTTTTAGGCCAGTAAGTGTACTAACTAATATTAATAATAAATAATCACATTCCATCTATTTTAGAGCAATGACCTAATGCTAATATCACTCTACATATCTCCCTGCAGCTTACGGCCCCATAATTTATCTTCACCCGTGAATTACCGAATTTTGAAGCTTAAATTATTGAACATAATGGCATCCTAGTATTGTAATGATGTAATCACTGCAAGTGCAATATAAATAAAAACATTAATTTAATTCTACTCACATTGATTTTACTTTAGAACAAACTCACCCCCTCTTCTACTTCTTCTGTTTCTCCGTCGTTATTCTTCTTTTCCACCTTATAATTCTTCTTGTTCTCATCCTTCACTCCCTTCTTCATCTACTCTTCTTACTCCTCCTTTTTTTAAATCTTTTTTTCTTCTTCATATCCTTTCATTATTCTTTTTTCTCCACCTCATCCTTTCCTTCTGCTTCTTTCTTTTCCTTCCTCCCCTTTTTCTACGTCTCCTCTCTTCTTGTTGTTCTTCTGCCCACCTGCCCTTCTTATACGTCTCCTACTGCTTTTCCTTCGTCCTTCTTCTTTTTCTTCTTGCGTCTCCTTTTTTTCTCTATCTTCCTTTTCCTCTCCGTATCCTTCCTCATCTCTCATTATTAATCTCATCCCTTTTTACTGCTCCTCCATTCTACATGTACGTCTGCTTCTCCTTGGTAATTCTTCTTCTCCTCCTCCTTCTCCCACCACATCGATTTATGATGATAAAATTATAATGAAATAATAGAAATGTTAACGAAGATAATACTTATAATAGAGAAATGAAGATGATTGCGATAGTAACAGCGGTGATGACGATATCGATAACTATGGGAGGATATAGACCATGTACAGCACAACGTATCAGGCGCAATTTCAAATATGATTACATGACGATTTCGATACGAAATATTCATCATAAATCTAGACCTAGTACATTAATATACACTTATCTTTGTAGAATAATGAAATCGCCGCTCAATATCGATAATTCTGATGATCACTAAAACAGAAAAGCATACGTGGGACAGTGTATTATAACATTGCCTCGAAAAATACCTGACATTTGATGGAATTCTGTGCTTATATCGCTCATTTCTCAGCACTTTTACGACTTTCTTTCACAGGGCTATTTGGCAAATATTTTTCATTTATACAAACACTTCGTTGGTAAATTTCATTGGATTCTGATCGAACAAATTTTCAGATCGTTACCACAGTTGGTATTTATCTTCAATTCCGAACATTACGTTTAATACGTTAAACCAATTAAATGAAATTATGTTGTACTCTCATACCCCGAGAGGGGATCGATAGTGTGAATAAAATGTAAATCTAAATCAGGGGCGGATCCAGCCTCCGCCAATAGGGGGGGGGGTGATTTTTTTTCACCCATATTTTCCCCGATCGGCCGCCCAAGGTTGATATTTAATTATTTCTTTGAATTGGTTGTCCCAGTGGCGTAATGATTATTAAAGTTATTTAATAAGTCTTCGCATCATCTTATTCACTCGCCTTCCTCCTCTTATGTTTTCCTCTTCTTTTTTTCTCCTCTCTTTTTTCTTTCTTTCCTTTTTTTGCTCCGCCAATAGGGGGGGGGGGGGCCTTTGTAAATGTAAATCCAACCAAGAATCGGATCTATACAACATAATGTCTAAAGGTCAGGGGAGGATCCATGACAGGGGGAAAAAGGTTCCGCTTTTAGGGGGGGGGGCACTCTTCTGTTTTGGCTGCATTTTGCATTACAAATTCTAATTGTGCCTCTCATAATGAAAGGGGGCGCAAGGGCGGCCCCCCCTAAACCCCCCAGTGATAGAAGGGTGACAGGAAGTTTGAGGATGCTGATTCATTCATGGCATACTATTTTCGAAATAGACGACCACAATTTTGTAAATATCCAGTCCACGCGCATGCGTACTCTCATTCCGAAGACGCAAGTCATAAAATAATTTCACCCCCACTTGATCACGGTTTCTGCGAGGACACAACTCTGCTTTCTCATGAATATTGATTTCGATGTAGAGGCAGAAATCGGGAGAACCCCTCTCAAATTTCCGAGTTTTGTCCACTCTTTCAACTGTATTTCCTCCATTTTTTTCACCCTTCCTCTTATTCCATCCCAATATTATTTTCTTATTTCTCTCTGTTTCCCCTTCCTTTTCTCTCCCTTTGACCTCTTAGTTTCTTTTTCCTCTTTTCACAATCCCTTTTGGTCCCGTTTCTTTAAAACATGGAGATAAAGAAA
Organism: Lytechinus variegatus; assembly: GCF_018143015.1. Lineage (NCBI taxonomy): Eukaryota > Metazoa > Echinodermata > Echinoidea > Temnopleuroida > Toxopneustidae > Lytechinus > Lytechinus variegatus. The sequence goes on along the minus strand of NC_054743.1, from coordinate 46,136,250 downwards.
ATTAAGAGACAATATGTTATCCTGGGGAAATGGTTGCCCGTCAAAAATATGAAAAAACTATTTAAAACAGTTTCTAATAAATCTTTGTAAATCTTTTATATTTCTATGCCTAATAGCGCTAAGCTAGCTGTTCCGGTCATATTTATTTTATCATTCTATTTCCTTCTGCCCTTTTTTTTTTTGGGGGGGGGGGCGTTCTCAACACCTGCTTGAGATGCGAGTAATAATTAATATTCCAAGTCGACGTGAATTCTACGAATGGCTTGGGCCTACGAAACGAAAATATGTGGAATCTTATTTTCCCACCTAAAACATGAATTGACTGTCTTCCAATTGCAAAAAAGAGGTTTTCATGGTTATTGCAGCAAATTCGAAAGATCAGTAACGATCTTTGACACATGCGTGATTTTTTTTTTAAGCTACCGTGGCTTTATGAATGCACCCGATAGATGCGAACCACAGTTCAGAACAGTGACCCGAACTCTCGATCCGACAGTCAATATGAACATGATGAAGGCACACATTTGTTTTGGTCGTAGAGGGAGCTATTTAGAATAGATTCTTCGGCCTTTCGACAGAAATTAAGACTTGCAGGAAAGACGAACAAAAGAACGGTCGCATTAAAGGGCCTTTGATGGCGGCCGTTCCTTTGAAGACAAGGGAACGTTGGGCGGGAAAGCCGAAGCGAAAACCCGGATGCGGGAAGAACGATGAAGAACGGTGCATGGACTTTTGACAAGCTACCTTATTATTATTATTATTATTCTAATTGTCTCATAAGGCTATGATGCCTTATATGAACTAAAATTAGGAATTCCACCTTGCAATGAATCTCTTCTTGGATTGTTATAAAAATCAATTGTCATTTAACTGTCAATAGTAAAAAGGACCCAAGAAAAGTAGTAGTTAAAGGTAAGACCTCATCATATGACCTTTGACCCCATGACCTTTGACCTGGTCATGACCTTTGACCCACGCCCTTTGACCCATGCCTTTTGACCCACGACCTTTGACCACACGACCTTTGACCACATGACCTTTGACCCGGTCAGCCTTTAACCCATGCCCTTTGACCTGGTCACCTACGCCCTTTGACCACATGACCTTTGACCCGACATTTAGTCCAGTCAGCCATGACCCAAACGGCCACCACGCAGACCTCCGGTCAGCCGGTGACGTCATAGAATTCCCCTTCGGTTATTGCGCCATATTGCGCCTCCTTTTCGTGAGTCATAAATGATACGAAGCAGCGTCATATATCCACCGTGACGTCATCCCAGGGAATTCCCCCTTGGTTATTGCACCATATTGCGACACCGTTGCGTAAGTCTGTCACACGTAGCAGCGACGTTGCATTTATATTTTTAGCATATGACACGATGCGAGGCATCTATACAGTTTCATATTCAAAAAGTGAAATCCGACTCTCTCTGCCTACCAGCAGGTATATCGAGTTCTCGCGTCAAGGGGTCTATGTCGGTTTCATAATTATATGCGAAAAATAAATTTTCACTCATGTTGTATATTCAATAGGCAATTTTAAACTTCCTTGTCGCTACACTAAGATGGTTATATCGTCCATTATGTACTACAGCGGAAAGGGTATTATTGTTCAACGAGAGGCGGGGGTTTTTGCTGCCGGATCAAAATATACGCTGGAGGAATGATGGACGTAGGGTGTAAATAGGAGAAGAAAGAGGTAATGCATTATTCAAATCAATTTATTATGTTTTTCTTTGTTTTTGTTTTTGCATTCTTTTTGTTTGTTTGTTGTTTTTAATGAATAAAAGAGGGGGTGGTACATGTGTTGGGGATAATTCTTTTCATGCTTAAGAAACAGAGCCGGTGATTACGTAGTGGTAATTTCCTTACGTCATGCATATTCAAGTACCAGATCGTCATATTTTATTTATGGTAACACGAAACGTGCAATACTTATCGGGATCACGGGTTATCAATTTTAGTACCATGATGTCATCCCAGGGAATAACCCTTTACCCGGTATTGAACCACAGTTGCGCAATCATCGCCGCGTATAGGATACGATGCACAGTTTCTTATTCAACAGTTGTCTATCTCCGCCTACCAGCAGATATGTCAAAGTGCCTCACGTTTCACGAATCGATCACTACACGCACGGCCAACGCGCGTCATTGAACTTGGGATATCCTATTCGAAAGGTGAATGCCGACTCCCTCTGCCTCGTATTACAACAATTATTGGTAATCCAATATGTGATTATAATCATGATACTAGTGACATCTCAGGCTCTACTCATTGCAGACTTTTCCCCATCAAACCTCTCTTTTACATACTGTTTTCCTCATATTTCCATACTTTCATAACTCACACGAGCTGTCCGGCTCTCTGACTCGCAAAAAGTAAACCAGTAGATGACTCCTTTAAGTCAACTCCATTCATGCGCAGTACAGATAACATGAAACACTATACAGTCAAGGATGGTTCTTTATTATTATTATCATTTATTCTATTCCATTTCAAGGTAGATAGGTTCAGATAGTGTATACACAGCAGATTTTGATACAAAGGTAACAATAATGTAAGTTATGTTATCAAATTATGTTGACAGAACAAAATAATTTTTCTCTGTTCATTGTTAATTTTCAATTCGAAGTTCTCGTTTTTCTATATCTTCGCTTAACTCAATGGATTGTAACACATGTATAGGGATGGCATTCGGAAAATATGAACAAAGTGAAGTTCAAACTGTCATAACGACGTTTTCTTGGATTATTATTATTTGACAAGCTGATTTCTGTGCCTTTAGTTGTAGACTCCATCTTCACCCTCCGTTTCTTCTCCACCATCATCATTATCGTCAGCTTGATACTGGAATAAACCAACGAATTGTGAACTATGCCTGGCTAACACTCTCTGTGCGGCTTTCCGGAATTCCATGCCATTCTCTAATCTTTCCGTGAGATCGGACACGATTTCATGATTGATGTCAGCGTCTTCGAGGTACACGTTCTGCTGCAAGAACTGAGAGTAAAGATCGAAAAAGATGGGTTTGACTGCCGACAGTAGTTTCACGTGAGCCTTTGCTTTAGCGTCTTCTTCTTCCATTCCTTCTGAGACGTATTTCTGATATTTTTCGTCTCTTAAGTCCTTGGTGGCTGTCATGGCTTGCTCTAACCATCCTCGATAAGCAAGGTTGTCTTCAGTTTCATCCATGTTTGCTGTTATTGACGATTCGTGTCCATTGCTTTCTGATGCGCTCGTTTCGGAATCACCGTTGGATTCTTCAACTTTTTGCAATTGAGAGGGTGGGTCGGAGTCTTCGTCTTCACTTGTTTCTTCTCGAGTATCATGCTCATTTTTGTTCATGCCTCTGCATATCATACTTCCTACTAAAGGTTTAATCGCATTGTGAACAAGCGTAACGGTTGGACATATCCAAAGTATTCATGGTGACTCGATGATTATTTGTTGGGAAATGAAGAATATTAACGTTCAACCTTGTATTAATACGAATCATGAAACGCACGCGAAGGTACTTTGATTACATTGATTACATATATTTTTACGGATGTTAACGGATTCTAACGGATCCTTACGGATTTTTACGGGCGTTTACGGATTCTATGGATGTCTACGGATTTTTACGGATCCTTACGGGCGCTTACGGAATCTTACGGGCGTGTACGGATTTTTACAGATCCTTACGGGCATTTACTGATGTTTACGGATTATTAAGGGCGTTTACAGATTTTTACGGATCCTTACGGATTTTTACGGGCGTTTACGGATGTTTACGGATTTTCCACGTTGGAATGAACCATGCTGCATGAGTCATTCCAACATGGATGAACATATTTTCCTTGAGATTATATGAAAGCATCGATCCATAAGAATCCGTAAAAATCCGTAAACGCCCGTAAGAATCCGCAAACGCCCGTAAAAAACCGTATGGATCCGTAAGAATCCGTAGAATTCGTAAACGCCCGTAAAAGTCCGTAAGGATCCGTAAGAATCCGTTAACATCCGTAAAAATATATGTAATCAATGTAATCAAAGTACCTTCGCGCGCGTTTCATGATTCGTATTAATACAAGGTTGAACGTTAATATTCTTCATTTCCCAACAAATAATCATCGAGTCAACATGAATACTTTGGATATGTCCAACCGTTACGCTTGTTCACAATGCGATTAAACCTTTAGTAGGAAGTATGATATGCAGAGGCATGAACAAAAATGAGCATGATACTCGAGAAGAAACAAGTGAAGACGAAGACTCCGACCCACCCTCTCAATTGCAAAAAGTTGAAGAATCCAACGGTGATTCCGAAATGAGCGCATCAGTAAGCGATGGACACAAATCAGCAAACATGGATGAAACTGAAGACAACCTTGCTTATCGAGGATGGTTAGAGCAAGCCATGACAGCCACCAAGGACTTGAGAGACGAAAAATATCAGAAATACGTCTCAGAAGGAATGGAAGAAGAAGACGCTAAAGCAAAGGCTCACGTGAAACTACTGTGGGCAGTCAAACGCATCTTTTTCGATCTTTACTCTCAGTTCTTGCAGCAGAACGTGCACCTCGAAGACGCTGACATCAATCATGGAATCGTGTCCGATCTAACGGAAAGATTAGAGAATGGAATGGAATTCCGGAAAGCAGTACAGAGAGTGTTAGCCAGGCATAGTTCACAATTCGATGGTTTATTCCAGTATCAAGCTGACGATAATGATGATGGTGGAGAAGAAACGGAGGGTGAAGATGGAGTCTACAACTAAAGGCACAAAAATCAGCTTGTCAAATAATAATCAAGAAAACGTCGTCATGACAGTTTGAACTTCATTGTGTTCATATTTTCCGAATGCCATCCCTATACATGTGTTACAATCCATTGAGTTAAGCGAAGTTATAGAAAAACGAGAACTTCGAATTGAAAATTAACAATGAACAGAGAAAAATTATTTTGTTCTGTCAACATAATTTGATAACATAACTTACATTATTGTTACCTTTGTATCAAAATCTGCTGTGTATACACTATCTGAACCTATCTACCTTGAAATGGAATAGAATAAATGATAATAATAATAAAGAACCATCCTTGACTGTATAGTGTTTCATGTTATCTGTACTGCGCATGAATGGAGTTGATTTAAAGGAGTCATCTACTGGTTTACTTTTTGCGAGTCAGAGAGCCGGACAGCTCGTGTGAGTTATGAAAGTATGGAAAAATGAGGAAAACAGTATGTAAAAGAGAGTTTTGATGGGGAAAAGTCTGCAATGAGTAGAGCCTGAGATGTCACTAGTATCATGATTATAATCACATATTGGATTATCAATAATTGTTGTAATACGAGGCAGAGGGATTCGGCATTCACCTTTCCAATAGGATATCCCAAGTTCAATGACGCGCGTTGGCCGCGCGTGTGTTGATCGATTCGTGAAACGCGAGGCACTTTGACATATCTGCTGGTAGGCGGAGATAGACAACTGTTGAATAAGAAGCTGTGCATCGTATCCTATACGCGGCGATGATTGCGCAACTGTGGTGTGATACCGGGTAAAGGGTAATTCCCTGGGATGACATCACGTTACTAAAATTGATAACCCGTGACCCCGATAAGTAGGCCTATTGCACGTTTCGTGTTACCATAAATAGAATATGACGATCTGATACTTGAATATGCATGACGTAAGGAAATTACCACTACGAAATCACCGGCTCTGTTTCTTAAGCATGAAAAGAACTATCCCCAATACATGTACTACCCCCTCTTTCATTCATTAAAAACAACAAACAAAAAAACAAAAAGAATGCAAAAACAAAAACAAAGAAAAACAGAATAAATTGATTTAAATAATGCATTACCTCTTTCTTCTCCTATTCACACCCTCCGTCCATCATTCCTCCAGCGTATATTTTGATCCGGCAGCAAAAACCCCCGCCTCTCGTTGAACAATAATATCCTTTCCGCTGTAGTACATAATGGACGATATAACCATCTTAGTGTAGCGACAAGGAAGTTTAAAATTGCCTATTGAATATACAACATGAGTGAAAATTTACTTTTCGCATATAATTATGAAACCGACATAGACCCCTTGACGCGAGAACTCGATATACCTGCTGGTAGGCAGAGAGAGTCGGATTTCACTTTTTGAATATGAAACTGTATAAATGCCTCGCATCGTGTCATATGCTAAAAATATAAATGCAACGTCGCTGCTACGTGTGACAGACTTACGCAACGGTGTCGCAATATGGTGCAATAACCAAGGGGGAATTCCCTGGGATGACGTCACGGTGGATATATGACGCTGCTTCGTATCATTTATGACTTACGCAACGGTGGCGCAATATGGCGCAATAACCGAAGGGGAATTCTATGACGTCACCGGCTGACCGGAAGTCTGCGTGATGGCCGTTTGGGTCATGGCTGTCCGGCTAAAGGTCAAAGACTGACCGGACTAAAGGTCATGGCTGACCGGAATAAAGGTTGGGTCAAAGGTCATGTGGTCAAAGGGCATGGGTCAAGGGTCATGTGGCTGACCGGCTAAAGGTCATGTGGTCAAAGGGCGTGGGTGACCAGGTCAAAGGGCATTGGTTAAAGGCTGACCGGGTCAAAGGTCATGTGGTCAAGGGTCGTGTGGTCAAAGGTCGTGGGTCAAAGAGCATGGGTCAAAGGTCATGACCGGGTTAAAGGTCATGGGGTCAAAGGTCATAGGATGAGGTCTCACCTTTAACTACTAAAAGTTATTTATCATGATAACCAATATACAACATGCATTTGGCATAATGACATATTGTCATAAAAATGCACTACTCGCTCAAAAATAAATGTATTTATTAATGTATTATTAATTTCAGAATATTTGTATCGTGGCATTAAAGTGGTGAAAGAAATGAAGGCTATTGGGTATATTGTTTGGATTAAACATGCATTGTAATTTAAAGACCAGACTTAATGGTGTTATTACAAGAAAATCGAACAGTGTTTCACTTTCTGATTTCAATTCATTCTAATGTATTATGAATATTTTATTCAACAGTTAAGACAGGAAATCATATAGGCCACGTATTACACAATAAGTCGCCTGGAATTTCGTTTTGTGTCCATGTGTTAATGGGATTAATTATTAATATGGTTGATATGATTTCAATACACACTCGAGTGCAAGGAATGTAAAGAAATTTTGATTTCATTTTCACGTTACTATTTCATCAGATTGAGATTATTCATCTCAGAGAGAATCTTTGTCAACGTCAGTCTGCATCACGGGATCTTGCTCAGTTCATCTGTAAGATGAATCATCTGAAGAACCTCACACTCTCCGGTCAGTATCATGATGACTTCTACTCAACATCATCGTCAATGGCATCAACTGCGAAGGTACTGTTTATTAGGAGGTGTTTATATAAAGGGAGAGTACTTTATAAAGCCATATTGATCTTCTAATTGTCTCATATATAAACTAAAATTGGCAATTCAACCTTGTATAATGAATATCTCCTTGAATTGTTATCAAAACCAACTGTCATTTAATAAGCAATAGTATAAGCAAGACCCAGGAAAAGTCATAAACAAGATCAACCAATATACACAATGCAATTGACATATTATGATGAAATACGCAACTTGCTCAACAATAAATGTACCTGTATTTCAGACAAATAGAATTTCAATTTATTTGCATCGTGGCATTATAGCGGTGTAAACAAAATGAAGGTTATTAGTCTTTAGATTCGGATTAAACAAGCATTATGATCACAGGACTAGACTAAATATGAATAATTACTACACAATCGAACAATATTTTACTTTCTAATTTCAATTTATTTGAATGTATTCTGAACATTTTACCTAACGGTTAAGACCTAAAAATCATATTGATAATAATAATAGTAACTGTATTTTAATTCTTCATGTGGACGAATTAGGTGGTCTGTCTTTATTCTTGCCATCATGATTACTATTACCATGTTCATGCAGATCAAAATGATCTTCGTGATGACAACTGAATGTTCATTATATATAGAATACTTGTGAAAGACGGGAGATGATAAAGCACTATGAAAATGGTCTCTTTGATGTATGATAATACATGTGATATGAAAAAAGTAATTATAATCTGTTTTATCTTGATAAATTTTAATTTTTATACCATAAAATCATCATAACGGATCATGTACGAGGCGGTAAAAAGAAAGAAAAAGAAAAAAATCATCTTGTCTACCCCAGGACTCGAACCTGCGCCCTTAAGAAAGCAAGTCAAATGCGTTATCCATTGAGCCATGATGTTCCCCATAGAGATTACACGTAAGCAATTTTGAGAATTACAATTCCAATTTTGCAAGTGAAAAAAACGGGCATGATTCCGGCATCTGATCAACAAATAAAGGAATTATTCTAAAAGCTCAGAATATCAGCTACATCATACTGAAAACTCAGGGAAAACTGACAAGAAACAATGGAGATATGACTCACGAAATAGAGGAATGTTGAATCCAGTTTTTGAGAAAAAGTCATGTCCCATAGAGATTACACGCAAAATGAGGAAAATGACATGCCTCTTTTCATTGCTGTTTTACGCAATGATGCGTTTCTCAAAACGAAAATTCATGTTTACTAAGAGAAAGAGTAGATTCTGAACTACAACATATCAAAATCTGGGTGAAAAACTATTGATATTTGAGAAGTTACAACCAAATGTGCATAAATTTGACGACGTCATTTTTGAAAAAAAAAAATTTTTTTTAGTTTAGGCGCCATTTTGATGACGTCAAGTTATGATTTGGGGACAATGGTGACATGAAATCGAATCTGCAACTCATACTCTATCGATATATGAAAAAATTGGGGTCAACGGACTATCTAGAGAGCTACAGTGAATTTTCAATAGGCATGTTTTTGCCCATATATGGCCTATAGTGAGAGCTCGCGCGCACACGTGCTGCAAACTTTAACGTGTGGTAAATTCTTTATTACTTTATTATTAGTCATAGAGAACTAAATTGGGTATCAAATTGCTCAAAATTATATTATCAATGCAATGATGTAAAAAACGGTGTTTTTGCACTGCGTTAAGGCATTACGCACGGAAACGCGCGCATATGTGCGCGCGCGCAAATTTTTGAAATGCTCAAAATGACCTGAAACTACCAAAAAAAATTCATAGGCCATTTGGAGATTTTTTTACCTTTGACGCGCGCGTCATGACCTTTACATGACCTTTGATGACATTGACAGTTGACGTTTGATCTGAAGTTAATGTCATGTAAATATTGGTAAATTTTGATAATTGATAATGAAGATATGATCAAATGAAGAATTTTACAAAAGGGCGGGTAGATGACGTCATCGTGAACATAAGACCTTGAAAAGCTTAGTATGCCGTCTCTATGATAGACTCTATATATGACGAAGAAATCAGTAAAATTAATTAAGCCTATTCCGAGAAAAGTTGACGACAAACATAGGTGCGAAAAATAAATAAAGAAAATTCTGACGAAATTAAGAGGTGATCTGTCATAGACAGACCACCTAATAATACATGAGATTTGTATAGCGCATTTTCTTTCTTGATTAGATGCTCAAGGAGCTTCAGAGCAGAACAACAAAAAACTATTAGTTATAATACATGCCTGAACAATAAGTCAATATTTATCAAAAAGCACTCAAAAAAGTATATGTTTTCAGGTTTCCCTTGAAGGTGTTTCAGTAAAGTCTGGGTTTTCAAACTCTGTGGAAGAGAATTCCACATGATTGGTTATATTACTTACGATAAACCGCTTTAAATTGTATTTTGTCTAAATTTTGATAAAAATATATTTATCAAAAGCTAAAAACATATTAAATCATTTTGAATATTATACTCTTAACTCTCAGGACTGTAAGCATTTTGGTCGTTTTGTACGTAGCAGTTGCATGATGCTGCACTGCGAAATGAACCTTGTGTAACAACTTTTAACAATTTTTAGGTGGTCTGTCATGAATATGACAGATCACCTATTATATTCGTCAGAATTCTTTTATGTTTATTGCCAAAGCTAGTGACCACTTTATCTCAATATCGGGATGTCAATTTCCTTGATTTTTATGTCATGTATGGCAATCATTATGAACATGCGAAACGAAACTTTTAAAGGTTATCAAATCATGATGACGTCATCCAGGCGCCATTTTGTGAAATTAAATGATTGATCATATCTTCGCAACTAATCATAAAAAATCATCCATATTTGCATCATATCAAGTTCAGGTGACAAGTCATCAGGACATGTCAACAGAGGTCAGGCAAAGGTCACGACGCGCACGTACGCGCGCGTCAAAATTTGAAAATTCTCCAAATCAACCGTGGTCAAGTTTGGGTACGTTTCAGGCCATTTTGAGCATGTCAAGAATTTGCGCGCGCACAGGTATGCATGCGCGTTCTCGCTCCTACCATAGGTATGCCTCTTCGAGTCGTCATTTATTTTATGTCTGTCCATTGTCCATTATCTTCTGATTAATTTGATACCTCATTCAGCCTCTTACGACCAATAATACCGGAATGCGCGTCCATTCAAATTTGCATTGCACGCGCGTGCAAACTCGTAAAATAAGTCATAAGTGGGCAAAAATATGCCTATATAAAATTCACTGTAGCTCTTCAGGGAGTCAGTTGACCCCCAATTTTTCCTAACTCGTCGATATAGTCAATATCTCAACTGGAAATTGCATAAATACCACAAAATTACGTAAAAAATAAAAATTACATATTTTCGCAACATACGTCAACGTATTAATGCATATTTCACCGTATCTTCATTATTAGTGATCCGTTCTCTGTCAAATTTTTATGTGATGTAGTCGAAAGAATTCTCTACAAATAACGTGCAATAATTTAAATTTTTGCACAAGCATCAATGTTTTGTGACCTGTTTAAGTTTCCGCAAATTTTTTCTTTGCCTAATTTTTGAGAATTTTTTTTAGAAAGTGTTTTATTATTCAATTTTACGGTCTTCTTGTATAATTCAAGCGTACTGGCTGTGGGGTTTTTCATGTAGGACATTTTTCGTAGTTTTTCCTGAACTTTTTAAGAGGTAATTTTTACATTGTAAAACATCATTTATGTATTTTTTTCATAAACGCTACAATATTGAAACGCTATTCGGTTGAAATTTTCATTCAAGACATTTTTTGGAAATTCCCGGGGTTTTTTGTGGTCATTTTTATTGAATATAACGTATAACAAATTTTCAGGTACCTTATATAAAATTCAAAAGTGTAATTTAGTTTATTACACATTTTCCCTAAATTTTGCGGTAAATTGCTTGTATTTTAATATGTTACCTGACTTTTTTCATTAAAAATCATCACGAAAGAATTTTCAAGTAAATTTCAGTCATACTTAATTAATCAATGGATATTGAAAATTCTTGACGGAAAAAATGTGAAATGTTTAGAAATTTTCAGAAATTGTACAAACTTTTACAACAAAATTCTAGTTAATTCTTTTATAAAAAAACATCACTGATCAGTTGTTAAAATAATTGAAATTTAGCAGAAATTTTGAACAAAAGTATTAAAGATATTTTATTTTTAAAAAATATCACCTATGAATTTTCAAGTATTCTGTGAAATTTATACCCATAGAAATTGTAAAAATTCTTGCTTGAAATCTTGAAAAAAAATTGCTAACAGTACAAAGGATTTTTAAAAAGATTTTGCATAAAAAACTTAAAACTGTCGATTAAAAATTAGCTGCTGTGAAAATTAAGGCGCCTTTCATTGCTCAATTTTAGAATGTCAATTTTGGTAACATCTTCTGAAAATTTTTAGGAGTTTTTAAGGCATTTTACATTTTGCTCCAAACTTCATTTCATATTTACGGTATTGTATTATCACCACCATCATTATAATCATCACGATTGTCATCACCACATTAATAATCACATTTAGCAATGATCCAAATTTATTCCTATGATGTCTATGATCAAGATTATCAATCATATCTAAGTAATTCATTTCATACAACATTAGCCGACACTGAATGAAAATTCATGACAGAACACCTAATTCGTCCTCATGACGAATTAAAATCTAGTTTATTTCTATTTATATTTTCACATAATAATCGGGATGATTTCGTAAAAGAGCGGTATGGTATTATATGAGACATGCAAACCGCAAAGGACAACATATTTCCATTATTGTTTTTTTTTATATATATTGAATCATTTATTTTTACCACGAATAACGTCATGCAACATTAGTGTCTTATTGTGTTGTTGAAATTACTGATTGATATGTTGAATATGATTTTACTATACACTGCAGTGTAAGGAATATACAGTGATTTTCAGTTTATTTTCACGTTATTATTATATCAGTTTGAGATTCTTCGTCTCAGGGAGAATCTCAGTGAACGTCCGTCAACATCACGTGATCTTGCTCAGTTCATCTGTAAGATGAATCATCTGAAGAACCTCACACTCTACGGTCAGTATCATGATGACTTCTACTCAACATCATCGTCGATGGCATCAACTACAAAGGTAATATATAGTAAGATGTCTTTATATGTAAAGGGACAGTACTTAATCAAACCATAATGCTCTTCAAATTGTCACTTGATGCTGCGATGCCTTATATAAACTACAATTGAAGAGCTCACTTGCACAATGGGTTAAGTCAATTTTTCATCAAATTTCATTTTTATGTCTTAATGTAAAGATTTCTAGTAGCTCTATATATGATGAAACCAAAGAAAAGTTGAAATTCCAATTAAAAAGTGAACTAAAATGGCAAAGAAAAATCACTTTTTTTTCAAAAGCGATTAGGTCCATTTCAGTTTAGTTGCAAATGGGGCTAGGTCCACACATATTTTTTTTTGGAAAAGAATATTTTAAAAAATATGAAGACAGGTAGATTTCTCTCATACCCAATTTCATGTTCTCATGGTAGGGTATCATGAAAATTCAGTTTTGCATAAGAATAATGCAGAATGAGAGAATCAAAAAATGATTTTCTTGAAGTGGACCGAACCCCTTTTGCAAATAAACTCTTCTGAAGAACTCATTTGTCAAAAGGGGTTAGGTCCATTTTTAATATATTTTATTGTTTTCTGTCCCTAAACTTCTACATTTTTAGTCACTCTGATGGTACCAACGACGGGGTCCGAGTACTTGACCAAAGGTCCGCGAGGCCGAGGGTCCGCGAGACCGAGGGTCCGCGAGACCGAGGGTCCGCAAGGCAGAGGGTCCGCGAGACCAAGGGTCCGCAAGGCAGAGGGTCCGCGAGACCAACTTTTTTGCCGCGGTCGAGTAGTTTAAGACGCCTCGTTGCAGCGGCGTGACAGGTGCCTGTTATGGGGGTGGTGCCAAATAATTCGGTGCCAGGTAAAAATGGCAGAGGTAATAATGGCAGAGGTAATGCTGGAAGAGGTGATGCTGGAAGAGGTAATAATGGAAGAGGTAATAATGGCAGAGGTAAAAATGGCATAGGTAACAATGGCAGAGGTAAAAATGGCAGAGGTAAAAGTGGCAAAGGTAAAAATTGCAAAGGTAAAAATGGCAGAGGTAAAAATGGCTGAGGTAAAAAATGGCAGAGGTAATAATGGCAGAGGTAAAAATAATAATAATAATAATAATAGCCAATTTTTATAAAGCGCTTTTCCCAGAATGGCCCAAAGCGCGTTACAGCATATTATTACCCCGGTCATTGGATTCATTTCAATCCCGCACGAAAAGTGCACAATTTCCACTCCCTGGGGAGCATTCCTTGCATTCTGCATGGCAGAGGTAAAATGGCAGAGGTAACAATGGCAGAGGTAAAAGTGGCAGAGGTAATAATGGCAGAGGTAAAGATGATAAAGATAGACTACATCAAAATATTTATCATCCATGACCGAACTCTTGTCGACAAAATGGGCTATAAAAACTGATTAACTATTATGTTGTTTTTCGTCATTTAACCCTAAATAGAATGGGCTATTTCGACGCCTAAGAAGACTGGAGGGGGGGGGGCTGATTCAGCCCCCCCCCCCTTATGATCTCGGCAGTCGCTCGCGCGATCGCGACGAAAATTGGCACACGCGTTACCCATTGCATTATCTACAAAACTATAGCATCAAATTATGCAAAAAATCTCATGTTTCATTAATTATGCTAATTTATGCGTAAAATCAGAAGTTTGCTCTAATTCATAAAATAATGCCCCTGAAATGCTAATTTTTGTTTCATATACTCTAGATAGGCATCTGATCAAATTTATCCTAAAAAAAATCAACATCACATTTATTTTCTTATGTATTGTATTGTTTTCAAAATTTCTTATGTATTTCTTTGTTTTTTACTTTTTGTTTTTCATTGTTTTTCAATGGAAATTGTCGGGGAGTTTATTTTGACCATAAAGAATAAAATTAATCGATATTAAGCAGTAAAAGGAAAAATGATACATTTATGAATTTTGGCTAGAAACACTATTTGCATTGGATTTGTACACAAATTCACGTTTTTGAGTAATTTTGGGTCTGCATGCACTCACGAAATGTTGCATAATGTCCGAACCGCATACGCGGGGTCACAATTTTGGTTTCAATAGTTGCGCGAGACTTTAAAATAAAAATTCAGCGAGCGACGCGGTGAAAAAATTTTGCGCGGCAGATTTATCGCGAAAAATGTTGAGGGGGGAGGGCTGAATCAGCCCCACCCCTTTTAGGGTTAAGATCTATCTATTTAGGGTTAAGATCTTTACTCTGTCATTTATATTTGACTAAACTCAAGCATTTTCTTGCCAAAATGATTTCAATTAGTAACTGCATGATGAAAGGATCTTAAGCTCGTAAGCAGAACAACGCTTTACGTACAAATCCACGATTTTTAAAGTGTAAACACCAATGTGTGCAGCCACTAACCCTCTGAAACGAACAAGTTCGTGTCTACGTCGAACTAGTTTCATAATTTAAACTGGATAAAAGAATAACTAAACTTTCTGTAATTAAAGAATTTTTTTTTAATTTCCATATCACGATGGATCATGATGAATAGATATTGATGTCACTGGCCGATCCATGGGGCACAGCTGGCCCGTGCCCCCCCCCCCCTTGAGAGGTACAATTAAAATATTAGCAAATATGCTAACTCAAGTGTGCCCCAAAGCGAGAACCTTTTCTCCTTGCTAATCATTTTTGTGGACGAGTTAGTAGGCGGAAAACTGTTTTGCGTGTCACTTTTCAGGAAAATGTGCCCCCCTCCCTTGGAAAATCCTGGATCTGCCCCTGATTAGTGTGATACGTTAAATGTAAATGCTACAATTATTGTTCAGTCTTTAGAGCAATACCTCAATGCAGCTAGTACAAAAGGATGCCAGGTTCCTAAAGGGTTTGACGTCATATATGGGAAGCTGTCCCATGACATTTTATGCACTAAATAATGGTTCATGATTGTTTTAAAAAAATATTTAAGGAGCGTCAGTAAAATTATTTGTCTCTTAATATATACTGAAGAATTTGTTTTTTTCTAGAAATTTACATTTCATTAATATTTTCTATACACCAAATGTGGGAAAGCTGCTCGCAAATGACGTCATTATTAAAATATAAAAGTATAGCTTTTTTAATCTTTGATTGATTTACTAAAACCCTCACCAATATCATTTTTTTTGGCTATTGTACAATGACTTTTAACTGAGGTTGAACTTCCCCTGTAATGAATTAAGTAAAATTGCGATCAAGAGTGTGCTTCAAATTCATATACTAATACAGCAATTTGACATGAGAAGGCCGTCCATCAGAGTCCAGAAAAAAATAAGATATTCTAGCCAAAAGATCATCAATTTGGTGCAGACGATATATCTATGATTTTAAGAATGTCACCCTTTCCATTATTCATATTTTCTTAGAAACTTTCTTAGTTAATCTATGTAGGGCTTACATGCGGGGGCTGTTTGATTTTTTTTTTCATGGGGGTTTAAGACTCTTTTTACCTAAACCATTATGACCTCTGCCATTTTTACCTCTGCCATTATTACCTCTGCCATTTTTACCTCTGTCATTATTACCTCTGCCATTTTTACCTCTGCCATTATTACCTCTGCCATTTTTACCTCTGCCATTATTACCTCTGCCATTTTTACCTCTGCCATTATTACCTCTGCCATTTTTACCTCTGCCATTATTAACTCTGCCATTTTTACCTCAGCCATTATTACCTCTGCCATTTTTACCTCTGCCATTATTACCTCTGCCATTATTACCTCTGCCATTTTTACCTCAGCCATTATTACCTCTGCCATTTTTACCTCTGCCATTATTACCTCTGCCATTTTTACCTCTGCCATTATTACCTCTGCCATTTTTACCTCTGCCATTTTTACCTCAGCCATTATTACCTCTGCCATTTTTACCTCAGCCATTATTACCTCTGCCATTTTTACCTCTGCCATTTTTACCTCTGCCATTATTACCTCTGCCATTTTTACCTCTGCCATTATTACCTCTGCCATTTTTACCTCTGCCATTTTTACACCGAGCCAATAATTCTTGGTATCTTAATAGAATCAGTGGCGTTGCTAGGATTTCATTTTAGGGGCGGTGGTGCACACGCGATTCGTGCGAAACACGTACTGCGCGCACGAAACGTCTCTCTCTAGGGGGGAGGGTGCAGGGATGGATTAACAGCGATGGAGAATTGGATATACTGTGTGTTCATGCAAAACTAAAGAAAAAAGGAAATTATTTATGTTAATCGAAATTAATTTGGAGTTGTATACCATATAATGGAAAAACTGGATAAAGATAAAAATTGCTCAAATTATTCAATTCTTAGCTACTTTCAATAATTGAAGGACCATGATCCTGTTTTACACATAAAACAAAGTAAACATTTATCAATTACACTTTCTAAAAGAGTATAAAATTTTCTTGTGGATAAAAAGTTTATAGCCCCTAATGTTGAACAATATTGGTCACTTTTTTTCAAAGAAAATTTGATTTGGAACAATATCTGGAAAGGAAAAGTTACTTCCATTGAAGGATTTCATTTAGCTGAATTCAATTTTAAATTTTTGTATAAACTTTTGATGTCAAATGAATATTTGTTTCGATTTCATTGGCAGAATCTCCACTTTGTTTTAAATGTAAACTACTATCAACTATTATCATCTATTTTATGATTGCCAGTCAATTTTGTGCTACCATTAATCTGTATATCAAAAATATTGATATAAGTTATAAAGACATTGTGATGGGTAGACATGGGAGTAATGGACCAAACATTATATCTTTCTTTAATGTATTAATCAATTTAGCTTCTTATACATATATATTTGTAAAAAAAAAAGAAAATCAAGTTTTATAGAAAAATATTCTTAGAAGAAATAAAATGGAGAGCAAATATAAAAGAAGTATTTTGAGGATTTTTTTTATCTTTGCAGATTTTATTCGTCATAAAAAATAATCAAAATATACAAAACATATCGTTGCACTTCAAGAAAAAAAGAACATTATATAAGTACATACAACATAATCTTAATTTACAAGAAAATTGTACCCCAGCACTGCCGACAGGACGATCCATTAACCCGTTGCCAACGGGAGCCGGCTATATACGGTTCCCTAAAACTCATTCATGTACGGGAGCCGTATATAGTCGGTTCCCCAAAGGCTATTACTCGAATCCATTTGCAGGCCTTAAAAATACAATTTCATACTATGTTTCTGCCTTTTCTGTGTTCTAATTACAATGTCCATTAATTAAACTACACATTCAAGAAAGTCATACGTTTTTACCTTTTGTTTCTATAGTCTATAAAGCATTATAAAACGAGTTATGCTTCGATGAGAGTCCAATATTGGCGTACAGTGGGCATTGCCGCGATGAAAGCTTGATTTCAATGATTTTCAGTTTCGCAGGACCACGTATACACCGTAATCAATAAGAGTGAGGGAAAATAATGGGAGCAGCGAAATGCAACCCAAAACGCACGCAGAGCTGCGTGCGTGCGCTGATATGATCAACGATAGATCGAAATCGATCGACATGATCGATACTATATTAGATTGCTTTCTCTAAATGGGAAAACTTAAATATTAGACCATGTATTGGAGCCCAGAGCCAGTTCTCCACCGGATAGGGGATGGGGGTGTTCAAGGGAGGGTTGGGGGGGGGGGGGGTAATGACAAGGGCTGAGTTTGTGTTTGAATTTATTTGGGTGAAGAGGCCGAGGTGATGGGTCAAAATTATATATGCTGATGGCTTCAATTCGTTTAGGTTTTATTAATGATTTATTTATTTTTGTATTTGGAAAATTTCTCTTATGTTTTTTATTTGACACTGGAAAAAAATCAATATGTTGGAATTTTCTGTAGAAGTTTCTTCTTGATGCATATAATTATAATCAATGTTATTTATAATTATGTATTGGAAGATGTCTGACATTGTGTTTTATTGTAACATTCATGAAAATATTATGTTTCAAAGTTCTATTTGTTACATATATTTTATTTTGTATATGAATTGAAGTTGTCAATAAAAACTACTCAATACAAAAAATTGCTTGTGAGGTTTCAAAATGGCGCCGTTGGTAGAATATAGGAAGAAGAAAAATCATGATTTCAGTTTATAACACATCGATTTTTGTTTTCTTCTTTCATTTAGGTGCATTATTTTGCCTCTTGAAAATGGTTGTCATAATATTCAACTTCATGAACTGATCAAGCTAGATCAAACTAGAAGAGAGTACACGACTTTAAGTTGATATCGATTTCTATAATCCTAAACAAAAGTGTATACAGCTGGCTATTGAGAATACCTCGGATCGTACATACACTCTATTTTGTTCTAACGATACGGATGGGGTAATTGATGGAGGCATGGCCCCCTTTCCTTTGAAAATGACAAAAGGGCATCCAGCGAAGATCAATAAAGTTGCCACTTACTAACAATGTAAAAGAGTGACTTGAAAGGGAAGGATGTACGGATGAATTCACCCTTTGTCAGTTTGGTTTAACACCAAAGAGTGATGAACACCGTGACATAGGCATAATCATGCTAATGAAGAGTAATATGTGTTATTTACGATGTACAAAGTATTAGAAGCATGTTTTATCCATATAATCTCATTACATGAATTTTCGAAAAATCTAAGGTTTCCCCGATTGATTTTATTCTGATGCATGTTATCGTGGTTTGGTTTGACCTGCATATAAAAATGTGATGCGATAGGAATCCAGAGCATGGAGTAAATATGCATTCCATGGATATATTATTCGAGAAGATAGAGGGAATGAAAAGCAGAATATATTAAAATAAAATATCTATGTTTATGTCTGCAAACAGGCCTATAATGCTTTTCACGGAACAAATGATGTAAGCCGGGTAATAAATAAGTAGAGCGCCTTGATCACAATGTTTAGTGGATATTATATGAATTATTAATCATTATCATCATGCGGCTCGTTTTATTTTTTTTTAATTGCTTGTTAGAAGGGTGCGAAAAAACGGCATAAAGCATATTGTGATTCCATATACGTCCATTCGGTTATTTGTTTTATTTTTAGCCGTACTCCATAGAATATAACAGACGGTCAAGTTGGATAAAGATAAATATGAGATAAATCAATCAGTACATGGATAAATTAATAAACACAATTAATTAATTAGAGACAATATGTATCAGTCAATATGAGCTGGAATATGATATTTAGGCAGGCGGGAATGACCTTTCTATGTATCTCTTTTTAAGCACGCTCTTCCTCTTACAGTTCTCTAATTAACTCGTTATATTTGTATTTTCATCGGAGCTCTTATGGATTGTTGGCTACAAGGAAAAAGGAAGGGGAGAAATACAACATAAGAATTATTTTAATACATCGAAATTCTGTAAAGGTGAATGTACCGGGTGAGAAATTATATACACTTACGACATTTTAGAATTTTACTTTGGCAATGCAGGTTATCATTTTCAGAGTCCTTTTCCATCTTGACGAAATTGTATATTAAAACAAACTGAACGCAGGAAATAATAATTTCCAAAAGGAAAGTTCCTAAAATGTAATCAAATCATATTGTCCTAAAATTTGACAGTGAGTGTGGCGAATCAAATAGGGGGTGGGGGTTAAACGATGGAATATAATTCATATGCACTAGAATTAGAAAAAGGGGTATAAAATAGTAATGGTGTAACTTGGGTTGCGATTTCATTGCTGACCTCTATTTCCTCCCCCCTTTGCTTGTCAGAAAAAAAGTAAAGAAAAGTAGCGCATTTATAGTCCCCTCCACCGAGAATTCCTTGGTTCACCGCCGATCTCTAACAAATAGATTACCAGCAAAACAGAAAATGTCTTTCTGGTCACACTCATTTTTTTCCCCATTTTAAATTGTCCAACATATACTTATGTTATTCTTTCTTGCATTTTTCCATGCATTACTAATCATTTGTTGATCATTAAATCCTTTGCACATAAATGTCAAGAAAATAACCACACATGTTCTAAACTAGTGAAATAAACTGAGAATTGAGTAAGTCCACAATAAATAAAACGGATTGCAGGGACTTATTGTATATTCTTGGATAATGAAAGAAAGGCAGAATGTCTTGTTTATAATACAAATTTAATTACTAGAATCATGTGATACATAATATTCATTTTTTACACAAATACATGGCAACGTCTCCGTTGGATTTTGAATTAAGGAAATAATTTGGAGTTTTTTTGTTGAACATTTCTAGACGACGTAAAATCTAGACATCGTTTGAAATTGATTATGTGCCGAATATGCCGGGCACCTATCCTAAAATAGGTTCTATTTTTATTATGGGTTGGGCTTGGAGGGCCGGGTTTGGACATATTTCTCTGATGACGAGATAATACTAAGAAGGGAAAAAATAGAGAGAGGGCCGGGGGGCACGGAACAGGAGATGAAGAAGAGAGGGAGAGCATAACCCACTTGTCTGCGCAGTGTTGTAGTACATTTTTTTTTCGATTAAAAGCGCCTCGTATGAAATTGAACCCTACCCCCCCCCCCTGCGTAAGCTACTGATTGAATAGAAGGGAAAAAAGTAAAGGGAAAATAGAGGAGAGTAGAGGTTGACTAGAGGTAAGGGGATTAGAGAGGGTAGAGGGGATGGCATTCAGCGAAACTGATTCTTCTTTCGGGCTGCGCCAAACAAACATGACAATAGCAATAATATTTTTCAATCGAATTAAACTAAATTCTTTTATTTTTTACATGTAAAGTATTCAAATGTTTACATAATATCAATGATAACAATTATAAACATTACTATCAACACTAACAATGATAATAACAAATAATAAAAGAAAATATAACAATCGGATAATAAAAATAATAATAATAATAATATTGACAATAATAACAACAATGATCAAGATTATGAATATAATAATGATAAGACAAAGAAAAAGATAAAATAAAAAAGCAGACGAAACAGAAAAAAAGATGAAAGGAGAAGATAATGGTGATCATGGGGGATGGGGTGGGCTAACTTAAATAATTGGATGATAAATGATAAATAATCTTCAAAATAATTGTCGTATACCACCTTGCAAATTTTTGGATTGGTAAGAACTGGTCCCTATCGAGAAGATTATGATTTCTTGTTCAGAAAATATTACTTGTATGCATATAAAGATATTTTGAAGATTCATGTTTTTGCGGACATACTTTTAAAAAGAAATATCATATTCTTCATTTTTTCATTTTGCAAGAAGAGAAAAACAGAGAGAGAACAAAATAAAGCAAAATAGGATGACGGGAGTAAAAGAATAGTGAGAATAGGTAAGAGAAGATAAGACGACGAAGAAAGAAAAAACGAAAAGGAAGAAGCACAAGCAAAATCATAACAAGAATAAATAGAAGGGAAATAGAAAAAGAAAACTTAGGAGATGGAGGAGGTGTAGGATTGCACAATTATCAGTGAAGAAGAAGGAGGAGAAAAGGAAAAGGGAGCATTATAAAAAAGAAAAAAGGAAAAAAAAGGAGGATTTCATTTGCAAGAGGAAACAAAGCAAGACTATATCAAGGGAGAAGGGGGGTCTATAAATAGGAAGTATAAGAATAAAAAGATGAGACAGAGATCGAACAGAAGAAGAAAGGAAATGACGATGATATGATAAGAAGAATATCGAAAAAGAAGAATATGAGAAGAAAAGAAATGAGAATAATAATTTTGATAATAATAAGAAGATCGAAAAAGAAGAAAAGGAAGAAGGAAGGGAGAATGATAATATTATGATAATAGTAATATCAAAAAAGAAGAAGTCCAAGAAGAACTTCAAAACCCACATCACAAACAATACATTCTCAAAGAAGTCACTTTGAGCGACAGGTGAGCTCTGAACTCCGTGCAGCCAAAACAGGAAATGAACTACGCATGCGCGAAAACTATCGATCGATCAATTCACTCATCGTGGATCGCACACACGCTTTTGTAATCAACGATCCAGCTCGCACGCACGGAACAATGGAGCTGTTCGAACTTGACATGGTCGGCTGATTAATCTCGTTTGGGGTGTTAGAACCTATTCTACTATGCCGTCGCGAACGGGTTAACCGAAAAAGGGGGGTACGGTCATACCTAACGGTCCAGTGTCGACCTGGCGGCATCGCCGGGGTATTGCGCAACCAACAAAAAATTATGACATTTTCATGTATTAACATGACCTAAAGCATCACTACAACATGAACAGAAGATAAAATAAAGTCACAAAAAAGATAACACAAAATATGAATCTACAGTGGTTACAATTTATGCAATGGAAAAATACTTGTTTATGTTTTGCCATTTTACATTGTGTTTATTGAGTTTGTTTTTCTTTTTTGCAATAAATTCTTGAGTAACTTTATAGGATAAAAGATAATAATTAAATTGCTTTAAACTAGGGAGAGTCTCTTGGTATTTACCAAGTAAAATTAGAAAATTAAATGCTAAGGTGGATGGAGTAAGTGGTTCTAGTAATCCAAATAAAACAGTATCTCGTGAAAGGAAATAATTAGGACTAAAGTCAGTCACTCTCGTACGCAACGCATTCCAAAAGGATGCTATTTTAGGGCATACAAAAAACAAATGATCCAATGTCTCGGGTGTCGCATTACAAAAAGAACATAATGCATTGGTCTTCTTTCCTATTTTTGTGAGCCATTCATTTGTAGGTATTAAGTTATTTAAAATTTTATAGTGTGTGATTCGAAGTCTGGTGTCTATAGTGATTCGTCATGGAAGAGTGAACAATTTGGAAGTCTGTTGCCTATCGATGTTGTAAAGTTGATTAAAGTGAGTAAACACCTTGCAGGCTTCAGAGTTATTAATGTTTAAGAAAGCGATAAAATTTCTTTGTCGATATATTCTTAATTTGTGTAAATGCAGATTCACAAAAAAGAGAAGGGAAATACTCAGGTTCTTTTACAAGATGATGGTAGTCTTGTTATAAAAAGAAAACTTTCCATTCCCTGGCAATATTTTAAAGCAATCTAACAATTCAAAATACTCAGTAAACTTTAACCCCTTTGCTTCGCTTCCCTCCAGCGTAGTGGGCGTCCAAATTCATCTAACATATCAGTAATTTTGGTGAATCCTTTTTCTTTTATGTTTGGTCTATAGATAGATTTTCCTTTAAATGTGATATATTGATTGTTCCATATAAACTCATTGGTAATATGTATTTCCTTTCCAATAAACACCATGTTTGTAAAATGTCCATCAACCAATTTGACACTTCAATATTCAAATATTTCATATCAAAATTACAATAAAAAATGTATTCTCCACCGACAGGTGACAACAATTCTAAACATATACATTTCCAGCCCTTCGAAGTTGAAGAGAAAAGTCTCGAAACCCATTTCATTTTCTGAGCTTGAATAATCGATTTGAGGCAAGTCATCTTTAACCCCCCTTCATCGTATTCTTTAACCAAAACTTCACGTTTTACTCTATCAGGACCACCACAAATGAATTCATACAGTAATGTGTTCACCTTATGAATAAATGAGTAAGGTATAGATAATATGCTGGCTGCATATAACAGCTGAGTTGAGAGGTAGCATTTTTTTTTTTTTTTTGAAAAATTGCAAATACTATATTTAAAATCAATTTAGGTATCATGTTTGCTTACTACTGAACATGCATCTAATATTCTTTCTTGCTATATTTATATAATGTCAATTTTTTATGTTGAATCGAAATGTATATCATGCTGTTGTTGTTTTTTTCAGTGTACAGTGACGATTTAAATGAGAACATACAAATACAAAGAAGATGAGCGAGAGCAGATAAGAAATAATTCAAATGAACGTCTGACCTTCCACGCTTCTTGCAGGGGGCGAGGGTAGGTACACTCCCCTCCGTGCACCCCCCACGGCTGTTTCACTCCCATAGGCTATGTACAAAATAAGCCATTTCAAGTACGCGCGCACGAAATCCTCGCGCGCTGCCCAGCCAGCTGATATGCTATTTCAACTTTTACACTACTCGACGATCAACTGTAAGATTTCAATTCAACATGTGTTAAAAAGCTACATTTTTGGAGGTTTGCCTTACCTTTTAAGGTTATTCCTTTCCATCGTCATATGGTATCTCCTAAATTTCACGAGAAATCACATTCCAAATTTCGAAAATCCTTATCATTTTGATGATATTCACATAAATCCTGAAAGTTCCATTCTTATTAGTGACATTTTCAGTGCAATCGCGAATGAGCCTGGCCCCTGGGACTTGCAGAGAGCGACCATTTCAGGCATAATATCTTGAAAAACACTACTCCGATTTGGTGTTCTCAACGTCTCAATAGACATAATGTCTTGCTTAATAATATATCCGATCGGCATCAATAACCCATCATTAGTTGTCTTTTAATTCTACTTTTGCTACCCAGTACGACTAATGCACGTCAAATACCATATACGGTCTTTGACGTTGCCAAGTTTCTTCTGGGAACTTATAACACGATCATTGTTTCATTATAAGATTTGGAAGGTGTATATTTCATGAATAAAGTAACAAATTCAAATAAAAATAAGTTTGTTAGAAGTTTTAGATATTTTTGTTAAGTTTTGTCAGAAAAATTATTACGATATGTTGAATTTACTTTATATAGATTTGAATCATTGAAATTTATAAATACCAATTGGCAATCGATCCTTCACCGCTAACGATTTACGATTTATTTGTAAACAAACTATCTGGACGTCATCGATCACACTTTGAATGCGGAAATGGGTCTAGATCTAACGTTAGGTCCAAGACCGGACCAAACACAGCGAGACCACTTGAACAAATGTATTTGTTTTAGAGGAAAATTCTACTTGAATTATTCCATTACTCTTCTCATAATTAAAATTTGAGAGAAATGTTGCAACTAAAACGATTCACGTTCGTCTGACAGCATTTTGTGATCATTTTTAGACTTGATCCTGGGGAGAGCCTATTTCAGAATGGGAATCGAGTCGACGATACCAAGTACATGTACCTTTTTTTTTTTTTTTTTTTTAAACAAGTGCACACCTAGTTACCAATAATGCATACAGCATTTCCATTTATTTGAAAGCAGGATAAAAGAGCATTGGAGATTAAATGCCTTGCTCACGGGCATAGCTGCTGCGGCCGGGGATCGAACCCCGGACTTTCCATGTATAGCCAGGCGCCTTAGACCACTCGGCCACGGCACCTCCTGTACCACGGATCAAGATCGATCATGGAAACAAATTATTTCTTCTAACTAGCTGTCATCATATAAGCCGTGAGAGTACATTGGCCTATTTTTTCAATGGCATGAATTGCTTAAGTTGGCGGTCCTCTAAAAAAATAGGCAAACTCTTTCTCATTAAAAAAATGAAAAAAATAAATAACTTGTTATAGTAGCCTAAGTAGGAATATTTAAGAGGGATGGGGGTGGGTCAAGCTGAATGAAATGTTGATGACCCCCCCCCCAAAAAAAAAAAAAAAACAGAAAATCTTAGCCTCCAATTTTTGGTCGTCCCTAACCCCCCCAAAAAAAAAAATAAATAAAAAGAAATAAATGAATAAAAAAGGGTCTTTCAAAAAATTTAGTAAGGGCGGTCTTTTTTTTCTATCTCGGCGCTTCCCTCTTGAAAACTTATAGATCATTATAATCTTAAATCTGCCTTTTTTATTTGTAATGTTTCATGATTTTATGCTTTTCCATCATGCTAATCATTTGTAAATATTGTGATTGTTATGATTTACTTCAATAAAAACTTAAATATAAAAAATAGTGTTTTTTTTTTAATTGTGGTGGGGGGTGGGAGGGTTAAAAAAATTGAAGGGGGTTTAACCCCTGTAACCCCCACCCCTGTGTATGCCACTGACTTGTTAATACTGAACCAGATCCAGAGACAGGGGCCGGCCCCGGGGCCATCTTACTTTTGAGGATAAGGCAGTCCCCCCCCCGCCCCTTCCGGAAAGTGGTGTTAGGTGCCGTGGAAGTTTTGAAAATGGGGGCTGACCATGCAATAATCATATTTATATGGTAATTTTTATGTTTTTGTACATGGTTTTAGAAAGCCCTCACAGCCCCTGGTGTTGACTAGTATTATTGTCACTGATTTTTTTTTAAATAACTTTACTTGTTAAATTTTTTAAATGGAAACTATGTTTTTTCTTATTGTGGAGGTGAAATATTACCCCCCCCCCCCCACCGTCATAAATACCCAAGCCAATCCAACCCCACAATACCTCAGAGGAAGGTCCAATATTTTTAAAATCAAGAGGGTGCAAAGAGCAAAACTGAAAATTGAGTGGGTGCAGATGACAATTTTCTATGCAATTTCCTAAAACTGGCTATAGGCCTATAGTTATATTAGTAGTATGTTCAATTGATTTTTTTTTTCAAAATGAGGAGGGGGGGGGGGACATCCCTTCCAACCTTGCCTTTGACTCTGGTTTTTCATTTTCATCAATACTGCCTTTGTCCCGTTTCATTAATTGTTTGTTGTCAGTGATCAAGGATTTAATATACATCGGCCCCATTGCATAAAAAAGTTACAATTATGATTTACCATGCAAATACAACTTGTATGGAGTCCTTGATCTTGATTGGCTTTGATTAGTGTTAACATGGTAGTTACCATTTGATAACAAGGTTACCATAATACTAACTTTTATGCAATTGGGGCACTGGAGAAGGCAAAATTGAGGAAGGGGTGGCGTATTAATGACAATGGCCTTTCATTTGGATAAGGCTGCCTAATCAAGGAGTCATTCTCAAAATATAGCATGCCAGGCAGCATACAAGTACATGTGCCTCACCCTTGTGCCTTTATCCTTGATTATACAGCAGAATGTTAGATGTCTCAAGTAGTCATGGCAGGTCATCCCTTGCTTATAAAAAGAGTAAGATTATATAAACGAATTTCACTCAAAATTTACAATAAAATTGCAGTGAATTACTACATATTTTAGGAAGTTTAGATACGGATAGAGTTTCATTCACATTCAACTATTTATTGAACCACATTTGAAAATTTGCCCTCCAGTGACATTACATGCACAGATATATATAAATAAACATCAAGACAATAATTTTACTTGAAAGAAACCTTCCAATAAAATAATATTTTAATAAGCATGTATAACAACTGAGGTAGGAGGTAAAGTTCAATCTCTACATGTCTGTTGGGTCAATGAAACCCTCGTAACTTTATAAAAGCTATAAAATATGGATGAAAGGAGAAGGGATTGAACTCCTAAATGAAAACAATGGTCACTTGTCAGGTCTGCATTATATACCCCCTCCCAAAAAAAGAATTAATATGAATATGAAAAAATCAGTCATTTTAAAACATAATATTTGCAAATTTCATGTGATCTACCACTCACACAGCCATAAAAATTGGTTATCTATCATTGTTGTATGCATATCAATTACAGTGTACATAACAATTAAAAAAAAACACTGAAAAAATACTTTCACCTTCACATGCCTGGCAAATTCAGTACCCCGTGGATAATTTTTTTTTATGCAATGATACAAGACTTAAAAATACAATAAATATAAATTACAAATCAGATAAGTGACTACTGGTAATTGATTAGATTGGATATGACATGCACATGTAGCTCATTCCTTTATATTCTCAAAATTATTGAATTTGTAAAAATAATCTGAATCTCGTTGTTCTTTGCATTTTAACTGACTAGAAATGCAAACCATAGTCATAATTCATATTATGATACAATATAATACATTGCTATTATAATACATATTTTCAGTTGTTTTTAACCTACTATTTAACATACAATTCAATTCAATTCAAGGTTTATTAGAAACATGAGTCGCAGCCAAATGGCTGAATTGTTCATGTATACAAAGTAAAAACAATAAAAAGACTCATTACATATTTCAAACATTAAAAAAACAGTAACCTTTGTAAAAACTGACATGAGGAATATGTGTATAGGCAAGAATACTTTGGCAAAGAAAATTTATATACATGTACATAAGATAATGAGGAAATAGTAAATTGAAAATAATAAAAATAAAATACGTAAACGTTTGTAAAAGATCAATAAAAATATATGGATATTAAAAAGAGTTGATTTCCTCATTCATTAAAAAACTTGATATTGCAAGTAGGCTGGTATTGCTTTCAAATGAGCAATGGGTTTATTGATTGGGCATGTCTTTATTCAGGAGATCTATGAAATATGGTATGGGGCTATTGCGAAATCGATTTGTCCTACATTTGTATTGCTGATATCTAGGAGTATGTCGGAGATTGATGGGTAAGTTTTTTGGAGGAGGTAACCAGGTACTGAATGTTGGATATTTGGTTACAGATATTGCGAAATCCAGGCCGAGTTTCTCCCTTCTGTATTCCAGAGTAGGAATTTCACATGACAGGCAAGCACTGGCATAATCTGTGTAGTTTGCCCGGGTAGTTTGGGCCCAACATGATTCTACAAGCTCTTTTTTGAATTTGCTCTAAACTTCTTACATATTTCTTTGTAAGCCCACCATTAAAAACTGGGGTGCAATATTCCATAACAGGACGAATGTAGCCCATGTATACCAATTTCAGATCCGATAGAGACAGCCCATATTGCTTCGAAAGCCTAAACATGTACAACTTCCTGTTACATTTTTTGATGATTTCCATGATATGTAGGTCCCATTTTAGATTGGACGATTACACCAAGAATTTTAACAGACTGTTACATGTTATTAACTTCTTAATCAATACACTTCAAATCGAACAAGACTTTTGCTAAGGCGGGCACAAAATATATGCTGTCTGTAACATGGAAAATTGAGCTATTGGTCAAACAAGATAAGTGGAAGATGGTGACTTCACCTTTGACCTTCTGACCTCTAAATCAATAGGCTTCCTGGGATCCATGCTAGTATCGTGCACCAAATTATATGAGCCTAGATTCTACAAGCTCTTTTTTGAAATTGCTCTAAACTGAAGTTATCACGTTTACAAGGAAAAGTTAACGGACGGACGGACACCGAGCATGATACCATGATACGTCCCGTCAAGACGGGCGTATAAAAAGTGATGCCTGTAGTCTTTGAATTAAAGTTTGAATTGAAATATATCTAAATTATTGGAACTATTTTTTTATTGAAAATTTGAATATTATATTCAATTATTATGACATTTTCCTACTAGTCTAGTATAATTAGACATGTCATGAATAATAACTGTAGAGAGACATTCCAGAAGTCTTTTTTTTATTGATAATTGAATTTAATATTATTCAATTATTGGCATTTAACTCGACAAATACTTTTTCCATTATCCACCCATTTCCATACCGAACTTCTGAAATGCGACCATATTGAATTGCATAATAATGCAGGCAAGACTGCCAGAGATGTCTTATTTGTATTGAAATACATTCATGTTAATACCCTCCTTTTAAATAAATTTGTCAGCTTGCAATCAGAATTTGATCAATTCTAACTGCATATCAATTAAAAACAAATATAGCGCAGGTAAGTTTTGAAATTGTTTAAAATGCTTTGACTTGTCTCTTCTTCCAGATGAATAGTTCTGAACTAATCTAGGATATTTTCGGCTACTAACACCTAATAGATGTTTTGGGTGAATTCTATTTTGATCTTTAAAAGTACATCAAAGGCTGCAAGAACTCTTTTCCCGTATCCTATGGTTGCGCACTTTAAAATTTCACTGTAGCATTTAACCTTCCAGCAAATATTCTGCACATGGATATTGGTACATATACTTGCACATGTTTCTCAAAACTCTTATTACTGACATCGTTTAATAATTATTGATAAAAAAATAATGAATTTGTCAGATTTGATGGAGAAATATTAAATTTGAAAAAAAAATAATTATAAGCAAAAGATAGGGAATCCAATAAACCACCTTTTCTGACTAACTAATTTTCAGTTGATTATTAACATTAGGCAGTTGATTATTAACATTAGGCCTTTGACCCATTATCCTAATGAAAGTACATGTATTACCCAGGGATCAGATGTAGTGTGAACATAATTGATGCAGAAATAAAGGAATGTGACCAAGTTGAACAAAAACTTGACCTTTTGACCCCAACTTCCTTTTGTAGTGAGTACCTCAGTAAATACTGAAAACATAATGAATGAAAAGTTTCACCATGTCCAATTTGTAGAACTTTTTCCTAGATAATGTTACAAGTAGACCCTGTTTTCTAACTATATGTGAACTTGAGGTTAACTGTGTTTGTAGCAAAACTGGGCTCCTAAAAACATTCACAGGACATGTTAACTACAATAAAGGCCAGTAGAAGTAGAACAACAAGAAGCTCTTGAAAAAGCTGGAATCACACTTGAAGCAGCTAAACATTCATTCGTGGAAAGAGCCTCCAGTTCATTGTTTGGAAGAAGCGTTAGGAAGATGGTCACGTCGAAATCAACAAGATGCCTGGAACAGTAAGTAACGCAAATTCTTAGCACTGTGAATTAAATGAGAGAATTATCTTAATTCAAAGCTCATCACCTGTACAAATGCAACATACTACTTGTTTATTTCTTTGAAATATAGATAAAACATAATTTTTTTAAAGAATGGTTTACAAGTATAGATGTTGATCTACTTATAGTTGGAAAAAAAATATATATCCCCTTCCTTATGATATCCAAATCACTTTGATTTCTCATCTTCAAGCATTTTCTTCCATATTGACTAATTTTTTACATTTGAAATAATAGTAACTGTGATAGAAATTGACACAATATTCAGAAAGTAATATGTTTCACCCTTTTACTTTCCTTTTCTTATCCCCTTTTCTTTGTGGTGAAAATTTTGGGAGCCATGAACCAGTGTGTACATGCAAGTGAGTGGGGGCATTTTCTTTCAACCTGTATAGTGGCAGATGAATTTAAAAGCACCAAATTTGAATTGCGGGGGGGGGGGTGTCTTCTAATGAATGGCCATCAAAATATTAAATTAAAATTGTTATGTATATATGCTTTAGAGCTTATACATGTGAAGAAAGCTTCTTCTTGTTTAATAGTCATTCAAAGAGATTTACATAACAAGATGCAGCAAAGACATTGGCCATGATGAATGATGGGCACCTTAATTGGTCCACAGTACAGACAGATGAATAGGTAATTTTCACTGAGAATTAATGTCATACTGACCTCACTGTCTTTATTATCTCCGTTCTTCTTATCAATGGATAACCACTGAAGACCTGGCTCAAGATCTCTGGCAGTGCATGGCACCTTGGGGTGGGGGTGGGGGCTGACCAACGGGAATTGCATCGTCTGATCTTCACAGTCAAAGGTAGTGTCCCATCACTGCTATAGCCCCATTCCTGCATAAGATTTTGCATATGTTGCAATTGCATTCTGTAGGTAATCAAGAAATGACCAGGTTTGCCAATCCTCACTTGAACCATGGACAGTCAACAGTGATTCACTAGGTCCATAGCAGAGTCACAGACTGGAGGTGGTTAGACAACAGAAACAGAAAGAAAAGTTAGCACCAGAATATTGCTTTATTTTGAATAGTTTTAATGATCATAAAGAATGTGAAATCAATAAATTCATCTCAAGGACATTGCCACAAAGGATTATTCATGATCATTTCATTTGCACCTTTAAATGACAATAGATATTGTAATCTGCCACCAGATTCATGATTAAATTCATCAAAAGTGAGAATAATATATACAATCATAAATCTTTCCTGTAGACAGAATAAAGCATTGGATTTGTACTAAAACAAGTTTTTGAGCAAATTTTGATCTGATATGCACTTGCATAATTGTATTATTTGTTTTAAAACTGTGCCAATTGTCACCAGTGTGGCCTCAAATTTTGCATTACCAGAAGACTCAAACGAAAAAGAGTAATAGAAATATCTTTAAAAATGTTGAGGGAGGCCAGCCTTTTTTTCATAGCTAAAGCTTTTAATTGGTAGAAATCATCAAAACCTACCCATATGTTCATGTTCCATCATCTTTCCACAGGAATGGATTTCTCACAACTCACGATGGAGCAATTCCTGAAGAAGAGGTGTGGATTAAGTTTGGGGGAGATCATGGTGGACAGGTGGAGGCTCATTTAAGTTGGTGATACAGAGGTCTGCAATGTGGAAAACACAATGCCTCATAGAAATCCTTGTTTGTTGGATGCTATGAAGGTTCCTTCCATCTCATTGCTTCAGAAAATGACTCATTCCATCACCAAGCAACTGACAAATGAAGAAGATTAAATGTAGAAGTCAGGATATTGGAGACATAAATTTCAAATTATTCTATTTTGTAACGTCACAGATGTGTAGATTATTACTGAAAATTGTGTGATATAATTTTTTATTTTTTTATATAAAAAGTAAAATAGCTGGCAGTTGTTTTAGATGTTTATTTTATCTGATGTAATATAGGTATGATTTAGATTTAACCTCTGATGTAACATACATATTTTTTCCTTCAATTTTTGAGACTAGGGGAACTAGTTGAAAGGATACATAAAATAAAAAAACCTATGAATATATTGGTAATAATGTCATTTTCATGTGAGAAATTAGATTTTTCAGATTATGTTGGTGACATTAGTTAAATATGACGTATCAACACTCAAATCAACAAAAGAAGAAATTCTTTGAATACCTGTTTCACCAGAGAACAACTATCATGATGATAAAAAAACGAACAGAATTTATGCTAATCTTCCCTGTACAAAACGTGCACACAGAAGACATGTTATATTAAAGATAAAAGGATCTTTGAAAAATGAAAGTCATCTTTATGATGAAATTTAGTAAACAAGAAATGCCACACAAGAAGCGCATGCAGAGATAAACTATCATGTATGAACTATAATAAATGTATATTTTGGTCTGATACAATAGAAAATTAAAATTTAGGGCCTACCTGACCTATGTGTGTATAGTTTGTTGTGAATAAATGTAGCAATGTGTGTTATTGATTGATTCATTGAAACTAAAAAATTGAGAAAACAAAGAAATAAAAAAACACAAAATCCTTCATTTCAGACCCAATTCCCCGGACCCACCGTATAGACTCTATGAAGTACAGCATATTTTTAATGCAATACCCTCCCCATGTATCTGAAAAAACCTCAAGCAGAATCTAACCCTAAAAAAATCAATTAAAAAATCTAAAGAAATAAAAAAACACAAAATCCTTCATTTCAAACCCAATCCCCGGACCCGCCGTATAGACTCTATGCAGTACAGCATATTTTTAATGCAATACCCCCCCCCCCCTGTATCTGGAAAAACCTCAAGCAGAATCTAACCCACCCTAAAAAAATCAATTAAAAAATCTAGAATCTATAGGGCCTACTAGTACTACCACTTAGCCGAGAGGACTCAGTGATATTTTTTATGATTTTGATAATATTGTCATTTGATCAAATGGCAATATCAAAATCATAAAAAAATATGATCACTGAGTCCTCCAGGCTAACTAGCAGTAGCACTGCTGGCCTTGAATCTAGTCACTAGTGCGGTGTAGTCAATATAGCCGCAGTATCACAGATATGGGTAACACTGACTGTAAATTTGTATGCAAAAAAAAAACAAATGGCCAAAAATATTGCAAGTGTTGTCATGATTGTGAAAATAAGAGTCTAGACCAAGACTGTGAAATACCCTTTTTTACGAGTCAAAGTTAGCACTCAGCAGCATTAGGCGCAGCCAAATCATTACATGTACAGCAAATGCACTCTCAGTCTCACTCAGGCAGTCTGGCTCAGCTAGCTCTGCCTTAACCCAGGGAGCGCCGGCCCGCGTAGCGGTCCGGCGCCCAGGAGCTCATGTATTGACCCATACTCATGGGACAAGGGTAGATTATGGTCAAAATATCTAGCAAGATAAATTATGAAAACAGAAATTATGCACTTACCACGATTACGGTATATGGATGAAGGTCTAACGAGTGGCAATTCATAACAAAAATGGCCGATCGAGACGGGGGTAGGAGAAAACTTTTCGTTTTTTTTGAGGTTCCAGTCTGTGCCCAGATGTCTGAAAAACTGCCACTCGTTAGACCATCATCCATATAATCGTGGTAAGTGCATAATTTCTGTTTTCATAATTTATCTTGCTAGATATTTTGACCATAATCTACCCTTGTAGACCATTGAGTATGGTCAATTACACGGTAAGCTCCTGGGCTCCCGCCCGCTACGCGGACGGGAGTTCCCTGGGTTAGCTCTGCCTTTGCCCCGGGGACCCCGACACGTCTTCAGACAGTGTCGGGGTCCTGAGTTCCTCCATGTATTCTCACCGGAGTACAAAACTTCGCGATATTTGGCATTAGAAAACCGGTGATAATAATGAATTAAAAATCTAACGATGAATATCAATCTTACCTAAACAAACTGTTCCTAAATCAGCTTAACTTTCAATTAAAACTGATGTATACAATTCCAAGAAATCCTTCGAAAGAACGTCAATTTTCGGACTTTTGTTCCAATCGCGAGATCGCCATGTTTGAAGAACGTGAAAATAGTTTCTGCGCATGCGTATATAAATATTCATAAGATGACGTCTCTACCTTTACAAAACAGTTTAATGAATATGCATGTGTCAAAACTTTCGGCAAGTCGCCTCGTGATTTAGGCATGTAATTCAATACCATTTTTTCATTTTAATTGAAAAAAAAATCTGTATTAATGAAAAAACAATTTATTTCATATATATTGCTATTTTGTTACATTCTGTGTTTTTATAATATATATTTTTTTATTTGTCATTTGTTATAAACTTATATTTCTTTCTCCTTTTCATGCTTTTTATGCTTTGTTTACGGGAAGGGGGGGGGGGGGAGCATGACTGTTCTCTTGGTGTGTGTGTGTTTTATATACTGAACAAATAAAATTTACGAATAGCATGATTTTTTTTTTATAATTATATTAAGAGATATCTAGATCATGTAGAAACTTTTAGTCTGTATTATGATTATTCCCTTTGTGATTATGAGATATTAAAGAAATAGTTACAGATTCTAATTTTACATTTAGAATAACGATTTTCTTAAATATGAATCCTGATTTTATTGATGTTATTCATCTTTTTCACTTGTTATAGCAATTAGGAAGGAATGAATATGATTTTAAATGAAAGGACATACTGAAAAACAACTTTGCCTCCTTTTAAAATAAATATCAAGATATTGTAAAGAATAAATAATGATTAAAAAAAAAATTCTGCCGCTTTGATAATCTCTAATCACCATGGCAGTAGCATAGGTTTTTTTAATCGCCCCCCTTCTAAAGAAAATTGATACGAAACGACCTCCAATTTTATGTTGAAGACCCTTTTGTGCTTGTCACATTCACATTAAAAACATCCAACTCACTGCCGGATCCGGGGGGGGGGGGGGCAAAGCCGGCTCGTCCTCCCCCCTTGAGAAGCATAATGAAAATTTGTGAAAATGGTGTTAAAACCGTACTGTGCCCCCTCCCTTTTTTTTTTCTTGTCAAATTTTTTTCGGGCCAAATAATTTTTTTTTTTTTGTTAAAAAGATTTCTTTCATTTCGTTTTATTTGGCTTAGCAATTTTTTTTCCTGGACGAAATTTCCTTAATTTTGGTTGGAAAACCTTTCTTCTTTTTTTTTTGCTCGTCAAATTTTTTCATTGAAAAAATTTGCCCCCCTTTTGAAAATCATGGTTCCGCCCCTAATTGAGCTCATTTATATGAAGTGCTTACACTGTCAAAAAATAATTTAAACAACATTATTTATTGTGTGAGTTGCGCAGTAGTTGTTTAAACATTTTAAATAAGTGTTTAAAATCTTAAACAATCAAGCTTTAATTATTGATAATTTGATATTTGAATTTAATTATTGATAATCAAATTTTGAATTTAACTGTGTTGTTTAAGATTTTAAATACTTGTTTAAACACAATTGTGTGATTCGTGTCGTAAACAGCGTTTTTTCAATCATTTTTAACAGTGTATGAATGATTAGGAACAAAAAGTGACAAGCAAAATATCAAATTAATGGCGCAAAATAGGCGACAGGAGATTGATGACATATGAACTTCCATCATCTAGTAATATTGTATTTTTTTCACAATTTTTATAACTGCCCCTTTACATGCTCATGATAAGGCCGTCTGCGGCCCCAAATAAATGCACTAGTAAAGAGCTGAAAAGCGGAAGAAGTAGCCTTTGTGGGTATTTGACATCATTGTTATTATATAGTTTACCGCCCTTACCTAGGGATCGGAAAAGTTGGTATTGATCAATTTGAAGAAAAATATTACTTTGACCTGTAATCTTAATACAAGTTCCGTTCCCAAATATTATTTTTAAAAACTTGATGCCGCAACGAAACAAAATAGCATTAAGCCGAGATGGGAAAACGGGGAAAGGTAAACAAAGGAGAAAACTATATTTTCATGATTTCCTCGCAAACTTGCGCGGAAGCAAATATTTATAGAGAAAGAAAATCCCGCAAAGCTATCTTTTTCGCCATTGCTTTCCCCTTCGCTCTCACCTTCGCTCTCACCATTTCTCATGTTCTTTTTTTTGGGGGGGGGGGCGTTAGGATGGGGAAGGCCACCCCACCGCCTCCTTGCGACGCACTTGTTATAGAAAAATGGAAAAGGAACATGACAAAGGCCTGACTTTTATTGGGATGTTATGACAAAATCTATCACAAAATTTGATTTCTGCATCAATACTTCAGTGGTACTGCAGTAGAAATATAGATAAGCTGATTTAGTGTCATCATTATTATTCATTAATTCTTATAAGCAAAACAATTAAGATAAAGAACGGGACGTATTCGAAAAAAGCGCCGGCTTGGATGCCAGGAAAACAATCAGATAAGCAAGATTCCCGGCGAATTTATGCATCCTTGTTACTTGTTACTTGTCGCAATAATCCCAAAACGCAGCTCCTTGGAAGCTATACTGGGATGTTGATAATGTCATGTGCCAATGGAGGTGACAAGGTGCAGGATTTGGGTTGGCTCACATATATACAATAAAAATGAGCATGCAGGGGTGCGAGTAAAAACATGCATTGGTCCATTTATAGCATGTGGGACCCAACAGGAGGCTGCATCATGCTGATGATAGGTAGTGCAGCCTCTCTGAACATAGTTGGGTTTCCATGCAGAATGACATGTCCTGGTAATCTGTTCCATATCCGTACTGTCCTAGGGAACATTGCATATTTGTATGTGTCTATTGTAGCTTTGGGTATGGCATATTTAGCTATATGGTCGTGCCTACCAAAGTAGGTTGCTGGAGAAATGACCTGTGGCAAAGGCACGCGAACCAGTTGATGGTGCATCCGGTGAAAAAGGGAGCATTGTGCTAAGAGCCGACGAGTGTGGAGGCTGTTCCATCCAAGGGTGGAGACCAAGGCTGAGGAGGATGTTGTTCTCCTGAAGTCACAATGAACGAATCGGGCCGCAGATCTTTGTACTTGTTCCAGTGATTTAACAGCTGTAACAGTGTGCGGATTCCATGCCTCAGAAGCGTACTCCAGTTGAGGACGGACTAGCGCAGTATATGCCTTGGCCTTAACCTTTTTGGAACACGGTGATAGAGTTCTGCGGATGAGGCCCAGTGTACGACTTGCCTTTCTCCTGATGTCCTGACAGTGAAGATTCCAACGCAGATCTGTAGTCACTGTCACTCCCAGGTATTTGTAGTTGTTGGCTCTAGGTATCGCATCGGAGTCAAGAAAATAATCATAGGTGCGAGGAGAGCGTTTACGTGTGATGGAAAGTACAGCACATTTCTTGACATTAAATTTCATTTGCCATGTAGCAGACCAGGATGACAGCTGTAGTAGATCTTGCTGCAGGATGTGAAAGTCCTCATCAGTCACGATCTCTCTGTAGACGACACAGTCATCAGCAAACAGCCGAAGAGAGGATTTGATGTTATCTTGGATGTCGTTAATAAACAGAAGGAAGAGAGTCGGACCGATGCCCGAGCCTTGGGGGACACCAGAGGAGACATCCCTCCATGAAGACTGTTTGCCGTTAACAACTACAGACTGCTTCCTGTCTGAAAGAAAAGCCATTATCCAGTTGAAAGTGTCACCTTTGATGCCGTAATGCTGGAGCTTGATGCCAAGACGTTCATGGGGCACTCTATCAAAAGCCTTTTGGAAGTCTAAGAAGATAGTATCAACTTGACTGCGTTTCTGTAAAATGAAAGACCAGTCATGAACGGCTAATGACAGTTGGGTGGTAGTTGATAGCCCCTGGCGGAAACCATGCTGGGCATCACTAAGAATCCTATATGTAATGACCAAATTCAATTCTTTGTAATTACAGGCCTATATCCCGCACAGATTTATATACTCAATGATTGAGGCTTAAAGAATGCCAACAAGATGAAAGATTACATAGTAATCTAGAAACAAACATGAATTTTAATCATATTTCATGATCATCTTATAATCTCCGTTCAAACAAATTACAAATCGATATTGATATAAGCATCAATAGTATATGAAAATTGTTGGATGATAATGAGATTAGCATATATTTTCATTTCATTTATTTATTTTAAATTCTATTTAAAACATACAACATACAATTCAAACTAACAGAATGATTCATGCATGCACAGTATACAAAATAAATAAAATGGAAAACATAACAAGAGAGAAAGAACAAAATTAAAATATGTGAGAGCCAGCATTGGATTCCGTGATAATGTCTTTAAAATCATTTCACATCACGGAGTCTTCTAGATTCTAGGCTAAGTCAGCGCAGACCTTTCAGTTGCTGGGTTCCAGAAAATGGGCATCAATATCTTAAAGAGATGATTTGCTGATCACTCAATAATTTTGATCAACGAATATTTTCACAAGCGTACCTAAGAGGGGGGGGGGGGGGAAACAGCCCCCCCCCCTCTGACGAGTCATAACTCATGCAATGGACGTACCCCTGCCCCCATGACGAATCACAACTGATCCCGACGAGCCACAAGTGCCCCCTCTTTTGAACTTGTAGACCTTTTTTTTTCTTATTTGCTTGTCAATTTTTTTTCTGGTACGAAATCATTTATTTCTGGTTGAGACAAGTTTTCTTTTTTTTTGCTTGTCAAATTTTTGGGCAGACCAATTTGCCCCCCCACGGAAAATTCTGGGTACGCCCCTGAAAATATTCCTTTAATATATGAGTATTAATTTATTTCTTCGCTTGTTTATTTACCTCTATCTGTAGATTTCTATAATAATAATAATGATAAAAAAATTGTAGTACGACACCATGAGTATTATCTCTCGAAAACAAAGAAGACAAGAAGAAAATTAGAGACAAAAAAAGAGAAGAAAAAAAATGAAGAATAAAAAAGAAAAACAACAGGCAAAAACTAAAAAAAAGGGAAGAAAAAAAAACCGACCCAAAAATGAAGAGAAGGTAGGGGAACAAAATAACGAGAATAAAAAAAAGGGCAAAGGAAAATAAAATAGAACAGAAGAAAAGAAAAAAAAATGAAGGAGAAAGAAAGAAAAAACAAATAATTCAAAAGAAAATATATTATTTCTTTCAAAGAAAAAACCAAGGCCGTATGTTGACTGGTTATCAGGCAAAGGGAAAAGCAAGAATTTACGGAACTAGACTCATGAATATTCATGTAATCTTTCTCCGACGCATCGAATGATAGCCTTTTGTCGGGGCCTTAAGTTATATTTTCTATATGGACTTTAGTGCTATTGGCAAATCTGATGAACATACGAACTTACTGAAATTCACACATATTACGCATATTCAATTATTATTTTATTTTTTAAGCATATTTTTCTTTTATTGTTTGTTTTTGTTTTTTCGCCTGTTTGCTGACAAAAATCAAATTTATCCCGTTGCCTCGTCAAAAGGCTATATCGATCCTCCATTGGTTCCTGTACAAACGACTTTTAATGCACGTCGGAAAAAACATCCCTCCATATTTGCCTAGTTTTGGGACATTACTTCTTCGTTTTGAGGATTGTGAATATTGCGGCTTAAGTTGTAAGTATGTATTGATTCCTTCATTCGAATTTCATGTAATATTATTAATAATCATTAAATTCCCGAATCTCTTTTGGCCGATCCGGTCCGGATCCGGTGAGCTTGGGTGAAGCTGTTCGCAGCCCGAACACAGTACGTGTTCGGGCTGCCGCAGTAACCTCTGCCTCAGCTCACGAAGCGCAGCTGAGCTGCTGTGTACATGAGCGGTGTCTGACCACAAAGCCAGGCGGCCCGCGACCCGGCCCTGCCCGGCTTCACCCGAGGTAGCGGCGCCCACATCCTGTACAAACAGAATGTGCTGTATCGAAAAATGAACCTAAAGTAAATTCTAATGTTGGGTCCCACGAAAAATTGCGCCAGATGAATCTTAACCCAGGACCAAAATCCAATTGAAACCAGTTGGATTTCCAACTGGTTTCAATTGGTTTCAACTGGTTTCAATTGGTTTTAACTGGAATTTAACAATTTCCAGTTGAAACCAGTTGGGCAACTGGAAATCCTTACTGGAACCAGTTGGGTAACTGGAAATCCTAACTGGAACCAGTTGGGCAACTGGAAATCCTAACTGGAACCAGTTGGGCAACTGGAAATCCTAACTGGAACCAGTTGGGTAACTGGAAATCCTAACTGGAACCAGTTGGGCAACTGGAAATCCTAACTGGAACCAGTTGGGCAACTGGAAATCCTAACTGGAACCAGTTGGGCAACTGGAAATCCTAACTGGAACCAGTTGGGTAACTGGAAATCCTAACTGGAACCAGTTGGGCAACTGGAAATCCTAACTGGAACCATGCAGTTGGGCAACTGGAAATCCTAACTGGAACCAGTTGGGTAACTGGAAATCCTAACTGGAACCAGTTGGGCAACTGGAAATCCTAACTGGAACCAGTTGGGCAACTGGAAATCCTAACTGGAACCAGTTGGGTAACTGGAAATCCTAACTGGAACCAGTTGGGCAACTGGAAATCCTAACTGGAACCAGTTGGGCAACTGGAATTTCTAACTGGAACCAGTTGGGTAACTGGAAATCCTAACTGGAACCAGTTGGGCAACTGGAACTTCTCCTAACTGGAACTTCTCCTAACTGGAACCAGTTGGGTAACTGGAAATGACTTCCAACTGGAAATGATTTCTAACTGGAACCAGTTGGGTAACTGGAAATCCTAAATGGAACCAATCGGGTAACTGGAGATGACTTCTAACTGGAAAGATGGGTAACTGGAAATGAATTCTAATTGGAACCAGTTGGGTAACTGTAAATAAAACTGGAACCAGTTTGGTAACTGGAAATGATTTCCAATTGGTTTCCAATTGGAAATTTTCCAGTTACCCAACTGGATCCAATTGAAACCAGTTAATTTGCATATTTTCTGCCAGTGTGCACAAATTAATGTTTTTATGAGATTCATCATAATTTACAATATATCTGTTGATTTTTGTTAATTTGAAGTACCACACTTTTTTAAGATAAGTGTTTGGAATACTTAGCAGTGAAAACCATGTTCATAAATGTTATAGATTATAATTAGAATAGATTAAAAGATAATTAGTACACCACTAACTGTTACCAAATTGCATCAAATAAAAATACATATATTTGAAGATCTTCCATATAAATTTGTACATATGAAAGTCTGCATTTTATCAATGCCCTTTACATTGGTATATACAGGCATAACACTGCTTCTGTGTTGACATGAGCAATAGTTAGTGCAAGTGTTAATTAATTTGTAACTAATTAAGTTCATTCCAACTGGAAGTTCCAATTGGATCCAGTTGGAAATCAATTGGTTTCAACTGGTTCCAGTTGAAACCAGTTGCCTCCAATTGGTTTCAACTGGAACCAATTGAAACCAGTTACCTCCAATTGGATTCAACTGGTTTCAATAGGGAAATTGGAACAACTGGAACCAATTGAACAACTGGAACCAATTGGAAACCAATTGAAACCAATTGCCAACTGGTTCCAGTTGCCCAATTGGTTTTAACTGGAACCAATTGGCAACTGGTTTTCAATTGGAACCAGTTGTTCCAATTTCCCTATTGAAACCAGTTGGCCAACTGGTTTCAATTGGTTTTGCTCTTATTGGTTTTAACTGGATTTTGGTCCTGGGAAGTGCAATGAAAAGAAAACTAAAATAAATACGAAATGCTGACAAACCGGACTTTTTACATTTTGGACTTTATAAAGTTCCATAATTAGGTCCAGATTTGCGAGTTAACATTGGATTATGCAAACGCAAACAACATCACAAAATGGAAAAAACCAGAAAACATATAATCCCATTGCCATACTTACGACTTCAAACATGGAAAAACTGTTTCCTCCACGGAATTCTTGCGAAATAAATAAACTGTTGGGGACAGACAGAGAGAGTTGGTCGTGTCAGCGCCAGATGCCACAACATTCGCCAAAGATTTTTTCATCGCCCCTGGAGAGATCGCAGCACAACATCGTTAAATGCATATGCGCACTTGGGCCGCGAGGGGGCGCTTAGCTTATTTTCACTCTGAAACAGCCGTGCCCCCCCCCCCCTTCCCTGGAACGCGCTTCCCGTGCTCACTACTGCCACCTAAACTAAAATCCTATATTATAGACGTAAATACTGGGAAATATTTGGCTCTGCCCCCCCCCCCCCCCGATAACAAGCACCTGTTACGCAACTACAACGAGGCGCCTTAAAACCACTCGATCGCGGAACCGATGAAGGGAAAAAAGTCGGTCTCGCGGGCCTTCGGTCTAGCGGGCTATCACCCCAACGACAATATGAAATTCAAATGAAAAGTTGAATGAAAGTAGCAAAAAAGAGATTTGATTCATTTCGGTTTACTTGCAAAAGGTGTTAGGTCCAGAATGATATTTTTTTAACACATATATAGAAAAAAATAAGACAGGTAGATTTCTTTTATACCCAATTTTATGTTCACATGATAGAATAATACATCATGACCAATTATTTTCTCATTAGAATATTGCAGTAAGGGAGGATAAAAAACGGGTTTTTCTCGAAAGGTTCAAACGTGGACCTAACCCCTTTTGCAACTAAACTCTTCAATTGTCAATTCCACTTTGAAATGATTTTTTTCTTGAATTGTTATTGAAATGTGATCAAAAGACCAGACTCAATGAAATTTTCACTACCGACAAAATTGAACAATGTTTTTCTTACTTCAATTTCTTATAATGCATTACAAACATTTCATGTAACGGTAAAGACATAAATGCATATTGGTTATATTTTGTATGATAAACCGCTTGCAATTTGCAATTCTCTATTGATTTAAGTTCAATAGTGAGAAATAATTTTCGAAAGCTAAATACATGGGAAAAATATTTTGAAGGCTTCCTTTCGTCTCGCCTGCATATAGCAGAGTGAGACTATAGGCGCCGATTTTCCGACAGCGGCGGCGGCGCGGCGGCGTTGTCAACATTGAAATCTTAACCAAGGTTAAGTTTTTGAAATGTCAACATAACTTAGAAAGTGTATGGATGTAGTTCATAAAACTTGGACATATGAGTAACCACGTATTACCTAACATCCTGCCTTAGTTTCAGGTCACATGAGTAAGGTCATTTAGGGTCAATGAACTTCGACCATGTTGGGGGAATCAATATCGAAATCTTAACCAAGGTTATTATTTTTTAATATCGTCATAACTTCAAAAGTGTATAGACCTAGTTCATGAAACTTTGACATAAGGATGATAGTCTATAGTTGAAGATTCTGTTAATGTTTTAGGTCACACGACTAAGGTCAAAGGTCACTTAGGGTCAAAGAACTTTTACCATGTTGGGGTAGATGTGAAATCGTCATCATTACTATAATTTTATGGAACTAGTTGATGAAACTTAGACATAAGAGCAATTATGTATCCCTCAACATCCTTTGCGATTTTCAGGTCACATGACCAAAGTCAAAGGTCATTTAGGGTCAACGGACTTTAATAATTTTGGAGG
This sequence comes from Lytechinus variegatus, assembly GCF_018143015.1. Classification (NCBI taxonomy): domain Eukaryota; kingdom Metazoa; phylum Echinodermata; class Echinoidea; order Temnopleuroida; family Toxopneustidae; genus Lytechinus; species Lytechinus variegatus. The sequence goes on along the minus strand of NC_054743.1, from coordinate 46,091,868 downwards.
TATTTTTGGAATTGTCATAACTTTAAAAGTTTATAGATCTAGTTCATAGAAACTTGGGACATAACAGTAACCATGTATCACTGAATATCTTGTGCTTTTTTCAGGTCACATGACCAAGATCAAATGTCATTTAGGGTCAATTAACTTTGGCCGTGTTGGGGTATTTGTTGAATTGGCATCATAACTTGAAAAGCTTATAAATCTAGTTTATGGAAACTGTCGACATAACAGTAACCATGTATCTCTGAATATCTTGTTCTTCAGTTGTTCAGGTCACATGACCAAGATCAAAAGTCATTTAGGGCCAATTAACTTGGGCCGTTTTGGGAGTATTTGTTGAGTTGGCATCATAATTTAAAAAGTTAATGGATCTACACAAGTAGTTCATGAAACATAGACATACATGTAAGGGTACTCGAGTTGTTTTTCACATGTCTGAGGTCACATTATGATGGTCAAATGTCATGTTGGGTAAATGGACATAGTACTTTATTATCATATGAGTTTTGTTTTATGAATAATTATTTAATAGTCTTTTTCAAAGTCAGAACTGCTCGTATATCAAATCGCGTAGAGCAGGCGAGACTGCCAGACGCGTTCCACTTGTTTAACTCTTGGGACGGATTTCTTTTTGGTATACACAGCGGTTGCATGATGCTGCACTGCGAAATGAACCGTGTGTAACAGTTTTTAACAAATTTTAATTTTTACTTCTATCTTCAGTTAATAAACGGGACGATAATTTTCCAAATAAGTAGTACGATGTTGTAGGTAACACGCATAAAGGAATGTAAAACAAATTTTCATTGTTGTTGATTTTGTCGTTTTCCTTACATTTCATCGCTGTTTTACCATGAATAATGTCGTACAACATTAATGTCTTATTGTGCTGTTCAAATTAATGATTTATAAAGTTAATATGATTTCAATAAACAATGGATTGTAAAGAATGTAGGTGATTTTGAATTCATTTTCACTTAACTATTATAACAGATTGAGATTCTTCGCTACTATGTTGATCTCAGTCACCGTCCATCTGCATCACGTGATCTCGCTAACTTCATCTGTAAGATGAATCATCTGGAGAAGCTCACACTGTCCGGTCGGCATCATGATGACTTCTACTCAACATCATCGTCGATGGCCTCAACTACAAAGGTAATATATAGTAAGAGGTATTTATATGTAAAGGGACAGTACTTATTGAAACCATAATGCTCTTCAAATTGTCTCTTGATGCTGCGATGCCTTACATAAACTAAAATTGCCAATTTCACTTTGCAATGAATCTTTTTTCTTGAATTGTTATCAAAATCAATTGTCATTTAATAGTCAATAGTCAACTGGTCTTGACCAAAGAAAATTCAGGAATCATTCCATAATTGTTTCTCTTTTCATTTTTATTTCTTACAATCTGCGAAAAAATTAATTTATCAATAATGCCCCCATGAATTACTTGTATGTAGCCCAATTCGCTCAGTCAATTAACGTAGCTTCTAAATTGTGCTTGATATTTGAATCTTTAACAACCGAATTATATCCCACGAAAAATATTAACAAGTATATATTTTTTCTGTTTTATTTATCAAATTGTATTAAGTTTGATTCTTCACTGGCGTAAATGAGGTCCAAGTAGAGGGGGTGATAGCAACATATTGATAAAAAGTATAAATTTTAGTGACATCCCACACCATGGGCTACGTATAAGGATACATAATGATTTGCAATTAATATCAATATGCGAGCGAGCGAAGCGATCGATCAAATTTTCAGTAGTTGTAAAATGACTTCCAAAATCCTCTTTCAAGTGGTGTGTAATTTATCACATCACGGGCAATGAATACGTGTGTATATACTTTTTACACACATTACACACTACCATCTTTCAGTTACATGCTTATCATGACTTTGTTCGATGGCCACATTGTAGTGAATTTGTTAGGATATAAAAATATAAATATCAAAATGCGAGCGAGCAAATATTTAATAGTTGGAGAATAGAGTGATGACCAACCACCGTATTCCGAGTGGTGTGTAATTATGGGAGAATTTCAGCAAGTGAACGGAGTGGGCGAGCCTTCGAAAGTCTTCAGTGGTTTGAAATATGCATATTTCAGAGGATGAGAAAGGTAAATTATCAATAAATGAAACTACAGAAGAAAAAGGGGGAAAATTTAAAGAGCAAACACGTATCAAATAGTCAATATTTTGTTCAATGAAAACTCATTTGCTGACTGGTCAAAGGTGACATGATAATGAACAAGGGAATCATTATTATGGAATTAAGGGTGATAATGTATGAAATGATTATTGGTCACTACAGCAACAATATAAACTTCCAAGAACGAAGAAATATCACAATGGTTGTTTAAAATTAAAAGAAGAATATTGCAGAAAGGAAAGATTTTGAATTATTTTTAAGATTGTATTGGGAGGTGATGCAAAATCAAAATTTGGAACAGATTTCATATTTGAAATATTGATTAGATTGTTATGGATTTAATGTGATTTAGTATCTCCTAAGAACGGGTGAAATTGTAAAGTGCGTGGTAAGTATTGCTGTCCTAACTGCCTAGCTGTGTTTCATTGATGACATTGATTTGGTCAGTAACTCATCCTACCCTTAACATGAAGTAAAGAGTATATCTGTATCTTTAAAAAAAAAATCCCCCGCCTCACCGCATTTAAAGATGAATTCACGCATTAACAGTAGTATTGATCATTTGATGTTAAAAATATTGTTTTTGTCTTGAAAAGTGTGAGGCGATGATTGTACATACCATCCCCCTGTTACACCCACAAATGTAATAATCGCCCACAAATGTAATAACGCCCACAAATGTAGTAACACTTTACCCACAAATGTAATAACACTTTACCCACAAATGTAATAAATTCACCCACAAATGTAATAATGCACTTTACCCAAAAATGTAATAATTTTTGATCGCCCACAAATGTAATAATGACTTTACCCACAAATGTAATAGATTTAAAGGGATTTTTGGCGAATCCGTTCTAAACTAATATCCTATAGTAGTACGTTGACATAGCACAAAAGTGCAAAGACTTTATTTCCAAACCGGATTATAACAAAATTATAATATAAGTCCAAAGTCTTTTTTCCAGACCCGGTTGTTTCCAAAATTATATTATAAATTGAAAGTCTTTTTTCCAGACCCGGTTGTTTCAAAAATTATAATATAAGTTGAAAGTCTTTTTTCCAGACCCGGTTATTTCAAAATTTATAATATAAGTCCAAAGTCTTTTTTCCAGACCCAGTTGTTTCCAAATTATGATATAAGTTAAAAGTCTTTTTTCCAGACCCGGTTGTTTCAAAAATTATAATATAAGTCCAAAGTCATTTTTTCCACACCGGTTGCTTCAAAAATTATAATATAAGTTGAAGGTCTTTTTTCCAGACCGGTTATTTCAAAAAGTATAATAGAAGTACAAAGTCTTGTTTTCCAGACCCGGTTGTGAAAAAATTATCATACAAGTCCAAAGTCTTTTTTCCAGACCCGGTTGTTTCCAAAATTATAAGTTTAAAGTCTTTTTTCCAGACCCGGTTGTTTCAAAATTGTAATATAAGTCCAAAGTCTTTTTTCAAGACGCAGTTGTTATAAAATTATCATATAAGTCCAAATTCTTTTTTCCAGACCTGGTTGTTCCAAAAATTGTAATATAAGTCCAAAGTCTTTTTCCAGACCCGGTTCTTTAAAAAAATTATGATATAAGTTGAAAGTCTTTTTTCCAGAGCCGGTTGTTTCCAAAATTATAACTTAAATTAAAAGTCTTCTTGCCTGACCCGGTTGTTTCAAATATTATAATATAAGTTGAAAGTCTCTTTTTCATACCCGGTTGTTTCAAAAATTATAATGTAAGTCCACAGTCTTTTTCCAGACCCGGTTGTTTCAAAAATTATATTTAAGTTCAAAGTCTTTTTCCAGACCCGGTTGTTTAAAAAAAATATAATAAAAGTCCAAAGTCTTTTTCCAGACCCGGTTGTTTAAAAAATTATGATATAAGCTGAAAGTCTTTTTTTCCAGACCAGCTTATTTACTTCAATAACTCCATACATCTACTTGATTTGCTAGTTCAGCCCTCTGGACTGCCATACCCGAATAGAACTCCCAAGGATTTAAAAAGCGCGAGCGCGCCCTCTCCCGTTCAGGCTTACTACCCATGATCACCGCGCAATTAGCGTCCATCTTCCTCTTTTGCTTTCGGCAAGCCACCTGTCAAGACGTGCTCAGATAAGTCTCCTAAGAGCTCAAATCTTTTTGAGCTTTGGTATATTATTTTCGCTTATCTGTGGTGCATTCTCCCTTTTTAATTTCAATCTTTCCATTTGTGTGTAAGATTGTGTTCAGAATTTACACTTGGCGTGACTTTTTAGACGTGTTTTTGGTGACACTTAAATTGTTTTTCTAACGTTTGAGTTCTCGTCGCGCCGCATCGCTAGCGCGTTCGCGAGGCACCGGGCTTGGCCTGCCTACGTGGCAGCAAGCCTTCACCACCTGTCATGGTTATTGTTCTTCACGTTCAAAGCGTGGTGGCTTTTGGTGCCGTTTTTGAATTAAACTCTAGACAGCCTCTACACTTTGTTGTCGAGGGTGTTATTGTTATTTCTTTTTGCAGGTTGGGATCTTCAACTCTGTTCCTTCCTTGCTTTCTGGAATTGATTTATTAAGATTTTCGATTGATTATTGATTGATTAATTCTTCAATTCTCTTTCCTTTCTGTTCTGAATAAATTTCTTAATTGATATTTTATTCACAGGCGGATCTTAAAGCTCAATTCGTTTTTCCTTCTGTTCTGAATAAATTTCTTGATTGATATTTTATTCACAGGCGGATCTTAAAGCTCTATTCCTTTTCCTTTCTGTTCTGAATAAAATTCTTGATTAATATTTTATTCACAGACGCTTCGGGGATTGTTTAATTCGGCTTACGCAATTATACCTGATGATTGTTTGGTTATTCAATCCCCCCCCAAAAAAAAAAAAAAAAAATTTTTTTGTTCTTTACAGGTGGGGTCTCCTTCCTGTTAGAATTTTTTTTGACCAGTCCCGGAATTGTTTTCTTCGTTCAATTCCCTCTTCCCTCCTAGTCTTATATATTTTTTATTTCGACAGGCGGGCTCTACGATTCCCTTTGAGGATTTACTGTGTCGTTCTTCCTCTTGGAATCGTTACTAGAGACGTTCCTCCTTCCTCCTGTTCTGAATTTCTTTACCTTTCCACAGGAGGTTACTTTTTTTCCTCTTGGAAATTATCGTAAAATTTCTCTTATCTGGAATTATTTGTCTCTCAATCCCTTTTCTTCCTGCTCTGAAATGCTTGTTTCTATGTTTCTTCGCAGGTGGAAACTTCGTTCTCTTCTAACTTGCATTCATTTTTGAATTTTTGTTTCGAATTTTTCATTCGCAAAAAAAAAAAAAAAAAAGAGAATATAGTAGGGGAACCTTGTAGGAGTTTCTTTTTCAAAGTCTCCGACCTCCCTTTTATTTTCTTACAGGCAGATACCTAAACTATTCTTAGGTTCTTCTTCCTCCCTACCCCTCCCCTCTTGTTTTGTTCTGTTTGCTCAAACAAACTCCTTTTAGGAGGAGGGAAAGACCACTCCGGTCTCCACCTTTAATCTAAGCGAGATCTTTGTAAAAAAAAAGAAAAAGAAAAATTCTTGTTTTTTTCTTTTTTTAGGGTAGAGAGAGGTATCTTTGAATGGGACTAACACAGCCCCAGAGGACCTGGTGCCCTCCACGGGGACCGTCCCGATTGCAAGTTACAGAAGTCGGCCGCCTCCAGGCGAGCAGGAAGGACGCCGCGGTGAGCGCCCAGCGGCGGTGAGTATGAGGGTGCGTCGATCAGCATTCCGAATTTGCGGTCGGATGCTAAGAGAAGGAAGGCCGAGACTGTGGTGCCACGGTCTCGGACAAAGGAAAAAGTGGTAGCCAAGGCTTCCAAGCCTAAACTAGGTCCTGCCGCCGCAGCACCCATAGGGCTATGCGACCCACCGGCTACCGGGTCACCAGAAGTCCGGAGGGAGAGTGCGGTTCTCTCCCCCCGGCACAGGTCAGGATCTCTGCCGTATAAGTCGTCCTCCGTTGACAGCATCGGGAGAGATCGCCCAGCCCCTGACCGCGAGAGGCGTCACACAGACTGTAACCACAATCTGATCGTGACCACAATCTGACCCCGTCAGATTCGGGTGAAGTTTCGTTGTTGGCGGCCGCCCTGCCAGGGGCGGCAAATCGTAAGAGATCACCCGTGCCTCTTGTGCCTTCTTCTGCTCCGGCCACGCCGGCGGAGCCCGCAAAATAAGAAGAAGAAGAAGAGGTCGAAGGAGAGGTCGGCCAGCCCTGTTGCCATGGGCATTCCTCCTTCAGACCCTCTTATCGGTGGCCAGATGTTACAGTCATACATGTTATGCTGCTATATTCTGCTACCGCGAGAGGCGTCACACATCGGGCTGTGACCACAATCTGACCCCGTCAGATTCGGGTGAATTTTCGTTGTCGGCGGCCGCCCTGCCAGGGGCGGCAAATCGTAAGAAATCACCCGTGCCTCTCATGCCTTCTTCTGCCCCGGCCACGCCGGCGGAGCCCGCAGAAAGAGAAGAAGAAGAAGAGGTCGAAGGAGAGGTTGGCCAGCCCTGCTGCCATGGGCGTTCCTCCTTCAGACCCTTGTGTCGGTGGTCAGATGTTACAGCTATTCATGCTGCTACATTCTGCTACCGCGAGAGGCGTCACACATCAGACTGTGACCACAATCTGACCCCGTCAGATTCGGGTGAAGTTTCGTTGTTGACGGCCGCCCTGCCAGGGGCGGCAAATCGTAAGAAATCACCCGTGCCTCTTGTGCCTTCTTCTGCCCCGGCCACGCCGGCGGAGGCCGCGAAGAAGAAGAGGTCGAAGGTGAGGTCGGCCAGCCCTGTTACCATGGGCGTCCCTCCTTCAGACCCTTGTGTCGGTGGTCAGATGTTACAGCTATTCATGCTGCTACATTCTGCTTTCGAGTAGTGCGGGTTCACCCCACCCTCGACGTCTACTCACCCCGCTGATGCCCCTGAGCATCAAGCGAGACAAGTGGGCAATAACCACCAGACACCCGGGAAATCCTCGAGCGATTCTGTTAAATCGCCAGCCAGTGCACCGACTAACCGGGTGCCCCAAGATCGCGTGTGCTTTCCAGCATTTTCGTCGATCTCAGAGCACGTGTCCCAGCCGACACGCGGGGCCACCCCGGCGCTTACTGGACAACCCCCCGGTTCAGTCCATAGAGCGAGACTCCCTTTACAAGGACAACCCCTATCCCGCGGTCGACTTTTCAGTAAGCGCTCAGGCGCTGCTTGACAAGTATCTACCTCACATCTACCCTCCGAGTGGGGGTATTGATGAAGCAAGGGAGTCCATATTTTCTCGCCCCGCCTCTTCAGGCGCTCCGAGCTCAATCGGCCGAATTGGGGGTCTCGGAGAGTGACGGGGTCGCTCTAGACGAGGCGGCTCCTACGACGAGGAAGCCGCCAGCTCCGTGGGTGTAAACCCACCCCCGCTCTGCTGCTGCCCGGAAGCGCCAGGCTCCGGCGCCGCCGTCTCGAAATTTTCAAGCCTCTCGAGGCTAGCGAGAAGGCAGAGGCAGGGGGGGGGGGGCGATTATTATGCAGGTTCTCCCGAATTCGCCCTCTACGTCAAGCTCACATACGGCGACGACTCCTTCAGCGGTAACTCTCTCCATTCTTCCCCCTAAGCGGGCCCGTAGATTGGAGGTATGAATCTCTTACATACCGCATGCCGCACTTCTCTCGTGAGAATGTTTGGCTGCTTTGAGAGGACAACCTATCACGTCCGCGGACCGTCCGCCCAGGCGACGGGACCGTCGCTTTTCTGGCCTGAACCTCACTTTCTATTCGAAAGTAAGGGTGCCCTGTCTTACTTAGCTCCTACCCTTGCAACGCCAGAGTCAGGGCTAGTACAGACACCCGCTCTCCAGCGATCGCCGCTGAAGAGAGGGCGACTCTGATATGAGCACCATCACCGCTCAGCGGTATGTCTCACTATCTCATAGCTCTCCGAACTTATGAGTATGTATATCGGATCTGAATGTCACGGCGATTAAAAGTTCTCCTGTGCTTAATAATCGCTATGCCTTCACCACCCGGTGCATTATGGTTATGTTAACCTATTTGTCTCGTATTCGGGCGGCTCGTACGAACCATGCCCGAGCTGCCATCACCGGTCGTCCCCCCGGACACCGCCGGCAGCACCCGCACCGAATACGTGGAAGGAATCAGCTTTTCATATGCTAGATATCCCTCCTGTTGACATTCACAGCTGTTCCCCGAGTCTTTCCCGGTTGGGTAGACATCATCTCGGAGGAAAGTAACCGCCGTACATCTCATGAGATTGTTGGCTATGTACGCGCGTTCAAACTTGTTTAAAGCCCCAGGATTCTCTGTCGGCATTCTATGCCTACTTTCTGGGCACACCCACCGTACCGGGTCGGCGAGTTCACACCAAACTGTACACCGCCAGACCATCGGTCGAGCTCTAACTGTCTATCTTATAGACTGCCCTCTACGTGGGTCAATCTTGCGGGCGTCTCCGCCGCTCCCTCCTTGTGCGGAGTGGTCTACGGTGGATGTCTTTACCGTGCCCGTTAGTCGAATCGGCTTCTTTCTTAGAAATTTTTTCACGGCACACTCGAGTCGCCCCGCATGCTGCTTTCATCCTCCTTCCATGCAAGGCATGTGGCCAGGGTCACCGCACGACCGAGGATGATGTAACAGTGGATGGTTGTATGCTTATGCCTTCCTAACCACGATCACTACGACCCGCCTTCTCTCGGGCCGACTGTGGATGAGCCTCTCCATGTAAGTGATTTACTTCACTGGAGTTCTTCTTTTAGAAATTTAGATTCTCATCCCCCGCTGCTTAGGGCGTCATTTTTGCCGCCCCCCGCAGCTTTTTGGAGCTCCTTATCTTACCGATATCGGACTGTTCCACGCTGCCGCAACCGGCGCCGGCGGTGCTCGCTCTTACGATCACCTGAGAAACAGGCCTTGTGACTGTTTTCATAAACAACTGGTTCTCACCGCAGACTGATGGAAATTTTCTGATTACTTCCTCAAGTCTCCTTCGCTTGTTTCTTCAAGCGAGAACTTCGACACTCTTAGCCAGTTTCCGTCCCTAACTTGATAGGACAGGGCCGTTGCTACCTCATTCGATTCCGTTGGGAATGTAACGGTTGAGGTATCATGTCTGGCGATGTCTGTTCGTTTAGAGCATCTCTTGATGGTCGTTTACACGTAATATCGTGACAGATTTTTTTTCGCCAGCTCCCTCTGGCGTACACTTGCTGCTGCTAGGGATTCCCCCGCCCAGCGGACAGCAATCGCAGCCTAGCCTCACGGGCTCTCTCGGCGATGGTGGCTTGAGCCAAGCCACCTCTTCCACCGCGGGCACTGCACCCTCAGATGGGTGCTTCAATCTGTATGGGAGAAAGGGGATCCTGAGTTCTCTCTCGATCACTCGGTCTAACACACTTTTGTCGTGATGTGTACCGCGCTGTATCCCTGACACGCCCGGTTGAGCTGTTTTGACCAGACTGCTCTATTCTACATAGGCAACATGTCCGCGGCATTCCTTATTAACAGGATGGCACTCAGTCGCTTTCTCGACCCTTGTCTGCCTTACGAGTGGTTTTCTTCCTAAATCCCTACTCTCCGTCGTTCCTGGTCCCCTTCGGACCGCTAGTAACTTTTTACCACAGCTCTCTATCAGAATTCTGCAGATTTCTGCCCTCACGCATTTGAGACAGATATCGAATTCTGGGCGCTTTCTCCCACGCGGAGGCTTCCCCTACAGAAATTTCCAAGCTTGCGGGAAGCGTGCGACTAGCTTGCGCAAGCTTGCGGCATGCTAGTAACTAGCATGCGGTTAGCTTAATAAGCGTGTGATATGCGTGCAGAGTAATAGTTAAGCGATCTTTTAGCGAGCAGGGACTGTTCGCTAGCATGCACTCGCTTATTAAGCGAGTGCCCTGCTAGTCGCATGCTAGTTACTAGCAAGCGGTACGCTTAAATTTCGGTAGGGGTTCTGAGATATCTCGCCTTCTCAGATTGGTCGATTGATCACTTACTGAGCCTTAAAAGCTTCAGTTTTCCGATCACGATTCTTGTTGAAATTTTCAACAAATTTCGATTCTTACGCTCTAGTCAGCAGGTGATGTTGTTCTCCTGACACTAGGCCGAGGGCCCATGATACTTAGTATTCCTGAGTATACAGGGCATTCCTCTCGAGGACATTTTTGAGGGCCGCCTTTTGGCGCTCAACTAACTCCTTCACTTCTTTCTACTTGAAGGACATTCCGTCCAGCGAGGCGAGATTTGCTGCTTCGGCGCTTAAAGCATCTGCGGCTTTTTCCCCCTCTCCCTAAATTTCGTTGTTTTTGTTTTTTTCTTTTAAATTTTCTTAGGCTTACAATTGAAAACATGCCTCCCTACGGTTGGAGTCCGTGCTGGTCTAGCAAATCAAGTAGATGTATGGAGTTATTGAAGTAAATTATGAAAATACTTACCTGATTTTCTTATTTACGAGATAACTCATACATCTACTTGATACCCTCCCACCGACCCTCCGCCTTGCGTAGCAACATGTTTCAACGTATGGGCTTGCGAAAGGTGAGGAAGATGGACGCTAATTGCGCGGTGATCATGGGTAGTAAGCCTGAACGGGAGAGGGCGCGCTCGCGCTTTTTAAATCCTTGGGAGTTCTATTCGGGTATGGCAGTCCAGAGGGCTGAACTAGCAAATCAAGTAGATGTATGAGTTATCTCGTAAATAAGAAAATCAGGTAAGTATTTTCATAATTTCAAAAATTATGATATAAGTACAAAGTCTTTTTTTCCAGACCCGGTTGTTAAAAAAATATCATATAAGTCCAAAGTCATTTTTTCCAGACCCGGTTGCTTCAAAAATTATAATATAAGCTGAAGGTCTTTTTTCCAGACCCGGTTCTTTCAAAAATTATAATATAAGTACAAAGTCTTGTTTTCCAGACCGGTTGTGAAAAAAATTACCATACAAGTCCAAAGTCTTTTTTCCAGACCAGGTTGTTTCCAAAATTATAAGTTAAAAGTCTTTTTCCAGACCCAGTTGTTTCAAAAATTATAGTATAAATTGAAAGTCTTTTTTCCAGACCTGGTTAATTAAAAAATTGTAATATAAGTCCAAAGTCTTTTTCCAGACCCAGTTGTTAAAAAGTTATCATATAAGTCCAACTTCTTTTTTCCAGACCTGGTTGTTTCAAAAATTATATTTAAGTTCAGTCTTTTTTCCAGACCCGGTTATTTCAAAAATTATAAAATAAGTCCAAAGTCTTTTTCCGGACCCGGTTGTTTCAAAAATTATATTTAAGATTCAAAGTCTTTTTTCCAGACCCGGTTATTTAAAAAATTATAATATAAGTCCAAAGTCTTTTTCCAGACCTGGTTGTTTCAAAAAATTAAATATAATTCCAAAGTCTTTTTCCAGACCCGGTTGTTTAAAAAATTATGATATAAGCTGAAAGTCTTTTTTTCCAGACCAGGTTGTTTCCAAAATTATATTTTAAGTTGAAGCCTTTTTTCCAGACAAGCTTATTTCAAAAATTATGATATGAGTACAAAGTCTTTTTTTCCAGACCCGGTTGTTAAAAAAATATATAAGTCCAAAGACATTTTTTCCAGACCCGGTTGCTTCAAAAATTATAATATAAGTTGAAGGTCTTTTTTCCAGACCCGGTTATTTCAAAAATTATAATATAAGTACAAAGTCTTGTTTTCCAGACCCAGTTGTGAAAAAAATTAACATACAAGTCCAAAGTCTTTTTTCCACACCCGGTTGTTTCCAAAATTATAAGTTAAAATCTTTTTCCAGACCCAGTTGTTTCAAAAATTATAGTATAAGTTGAAAGTCTTTTTTCCAGACCTGGTTAATTAAAAAATTGTAATTTAAGTCCAAAGTCTTTTTTCCAGACCCAGTTGTTAAAAAATTATCATATAAGTCCTAATTCTTTTTTCCAGACCTGGTTGTTTCAAAAATTATATTTAAGTTCAAAGTCTTTTTTCCAGACCCGGTTATTTCAAAAATTATAAAATAAGTTCAAAGGCTTTTTCCAGACCCGGTTGTTTCAAAAATTATATTTAAGGTTCAATGTCTTTTTTTCCAGACCCGGTTATTTAAAAATAATAGTATAAGTTCAAAGTCTTTTTTCCAGACCCGGTTATTTCAAAAAAATTACAAAATAAGTCCGAAGTCTTTTTCCAGACCCGGTTGTTTCAAAAATTATATTTAAGGTTCAAAGTCTTTTTTCCAGACCCGGTTATTTAAAAAAAATAAAATACAAGTCCAAAGTCTCTTTCAAGACCCGGTTGTTTAAAAAAAAATTACAATAAAAGTTGAAAGTCTTTTTTCCACACCTGGTTGATTCAAAAACTGTAATATAAGTCCAAAGTATTTTTCCAGACCCAGTTGTTTAAAAAATAATAGTATAAGCTGAAAGTCTTTTTTCCAGACCTGGTTAATTAAAAAATAATAGTATAAGTTGAAAGTCTTTTTTCCAGACCTGGTTAATTAAAAAATTGTAATATAAGTCCAAAGTCTTTTTTTCCAGACCCAGTTGTTAAAAAATTATCATATAAGTCCAAATTCTTTTTTCCAGACCTGGTTAATTAAAAAATAATAGTATAAGTTCAAAGTCTTTTTTCCAGACCTGGTTGATTCAAAAATTGTAATATAAGTCCAAAGTATTTTTCCAGACCAAGTTGTTTAAAAAATAATAGTATAAGTTGAAAGTCTTTTTTCCAGACCTGGTTAATTAAAAAATAATAGTATAAGTTCAAAGTCTTTTTTCCAGACCCGGTTATTTCAAAAAATTACAAAATAAGTCCAAAGTCTTTTTCCAGACCCGGTTTTTTCAAAAATTATATTTAAGGTTCAAAGTCTTTTTTCCAGACCCGGTTATTTAAAAAAAATTAAAATATAAGTCCAAAGTCTCTTTCCAGACCCGGTTGTTTAAAAAAAATTACAATAAAAGTTGAAAGTCTTTTTTCCAGACCTGGTTGATTCAAAAATTGTAATATAAGTCCAAAGAATTTTCCAGACCTGGTTACTTAAAAAAAATTGTAATATAAGTTGAAAGTCTTTTTTTTAAACATGGTTGTTTCAAAAATTATAGTAAAGTTTAAAGTCTTTTTTCGAGACCTGGTTAATTAAAAAATTGTAATATAAGTCCAAAGTCTTTTTTTCCAGACCCAGCTGTTAAAAAATTATCATATAAGTCCAAAGTCTTTTTTCCAGACCTGGTTGTTTCAAAAATTATCATTTAAATTAAAAGTCTTCTTGCCTGACCCGGTTGTTTCAAATATTATAATATAAGTTGAAAGTCTCTTTTCCATTCCGGTTGTTTCAAAAATTTTATTTAAGTTCAAAATCTTTTTTCCAGACCTGGTTATTTCGAAAATCTAATAAAAATCCAAAGTCTTTTTCCAGACCCGGTTGTTTAAAAACATTACAATAAAAGTTGAAAGTCTTTTTCCAGACCTGGTTGTTTTAAAAATTATAATATAAGTCCAAAGTCTTTTTCCATACCTGGTTGTTTCAAAAATTATAAAATAAGTCCAAAGTCTTTTTCCAGACCCTGTTGTTTCAAAAATTATAATTTAAGTTAGATGTCTTTTTTCCAGACCCAGTTGTTTCCAAAATTATAATTTAAGCTAAAAGCCTTTTCCAGACCTGCTTATTTTTAAAAAATTATAATATAAGCACAAAGTCTTTTTTCCAGACCCAGTTGTTAAAAAATAATAGTATAAGTTGAAAGTCTTTTTTCCAGACCTGGTTAATTAAAAAATAATAGTATAAGTTCAAAGTCTTTTTTTCCAGACCCGGTTATTTCAAAAAAATACAAAATAAGTCCAAAGTCTTTTTCCAGACCCGGTTGTTTAAAAAAAAAATACAATAAAAGTTGAAAGTCTTTTTTCCAGACCTGGTTGATTCAAAAATTGTAATATAAGTTCAAAATATTTGTCCAGACCTGGTTACTTAAAAAAAATTATAATATAAGTCCAAAGTCTTTTTCCAGACCCGGTTGTTTAAAAAAAGTTCCAATAAAAGTTGAAAGTCTTTTTTCCAGACCTGGTTGTTTCAAAAATTATAGTAAAGTTGAAAGTCTTCTTTCCAGACCTGGTTGTTTCAAAAAAATAAAATATAAGTCCAAAGTCTTTTTCCAGACCCGGTTGTTTAAAAAATTATGATATAAGCTGAAAGTCTTTTTTTCCAGACCAGGTTGTTTCCAAAATTATAATTTAAGTTAGATGTCTTTTTTCCAGACCCAGTTGTTTCCAAAATTATAATTTAAGCTAAAAGCCTTTTCCAGACCTGCTTATTTTTAAAAAATTATAATATAAGTACAAAGTCTTTTTTTCCAGACCCAGTTGTTAAAAAAATAATAGTATAAGTTGAAAGTCTTTTTTCCAGACCTGGTTAATTAAAAAATGATAGTATAAGTTCAAAGTCTTTTTTCCAGACCCGGTTATTTCAAAAAATTACAAAATAAGTCCAAAGTCTTTTTCCAGACCCGGGTGTTTAAAAAAAATTACAATAAAAGTTGAAAGTCTTTTTTCCAGACCTGGTTGATTCAAAAATTGTAATATAAGTCCAAAATATTTGTCCAGACCCGGTTACTTAAAAAAAATTATAATATAAGTCCAAAGTCTTTTTCGAGACCCGGTTGTTTAAAAAAAGTTCCAATAAAAGTCCAAAGTCTTTTTTCCAGACCTGGTTGTTTCAAAAATTATATTTAAGTTCGAAGTCTTTTTTCCAGACCCGGTTATTAAAAAAATTATGATATAAGTCCAAAGTCTTTTTCCAGACCAGGTTGTTTAAAAAAATTACAATAAAAGTTGAAAGTCTTTTTTCCAGACCTGGTTGTTTCAAAAATTGTAATATAAGTCTAAAGTATTTTTCCAGACCCAGTTGTTTGAAAAAATTATGATATAAGTTGAAAGTCTCTTTTCCAGACCCGGGTGTTTCAAAAATTATAATTTAAATTAAAAGTCTTCTTGCCTGACCCAGTTGTTTCAAATATTATAATATAAGTTGAAAGTCTCTTTTCCATTCCCTGTTGTTTCAAAAATTTTATTTAAGTTCAAAATCTTTTTTCCAGACCCGGTTATTTAGAAAATCATAATAAAAATCCAAAGTCTTTTTTCCAGACCTGGTTGTTTTAAAAACTATAGTAAAGTTGAAAGTCTTTTTTCCAGACCTGTTTAATTAAAAAATTGTAATAAAAGTCCAAAGTCTTTTTTTCCAGACCCAGTTGTTAAAAAATTATCATATAAGTCCAAAGTCTTTTTTCCAGACCTGGTTGTTTCAAAAATTATATTCAAGTTCAAAGTCTTTTTTCCAGACCTTGTTATTTAAAAAATTATAATATAAGTCCAAAGTCTTTTTCCAGACCCGGGTGCTTCAAAAATTATAAAATAAGTCCAAAGTCTTTTTCTAGACCCGATTGTTTAAAAAAATTACAATAAAAGTTGAAAGTCTTTTTTCCAGACCAGGTTGTTTCAAAAATTATAATATAAGTTAAAAGTCTTTTTTCCAGACCTTTTATTTCAAAAATTATAGTAAAAGTTGAAAGTCTTTTTTCCAGACCTGGTGAATTAAAAAATTGTAATATAAGTTCAAAGTCTTTTTTCCAGACCCAGTTTTTAAAAAAATTATCATCTAAGTCCTAATTCTTTTTTCGAGACCTGGTTGTTTCAAAAACTATAGTAAAGTTCAAAGTCTTTTTTCCAGACCCGGTTAATTAAAAAATCGTAATATAAGTCCAAAGTCTTTTTTTCCAGACCCAGTTGTTAAAAAATTATCGTATAAGTCCAAATTCTTTTTTCCAGACCTGGTTGTTTCAAAAATTATATTTAAGGTTCAAAGTCTTTTTTCTCGACCCGGTTATTTAAAACAAATTAAAATATAAGTCTAAAGTCTCTTTCCAGACCCGGTTGTTTAAAAAAAATTACAATGAAAGTTGAAAGTCTTTTTTCCAGACCTGGTTGATTAAAAAATTGCAATATAAGTCCAAAGTATTTTTCCAGACCCAGTTGTTTAAAAAATAATAGTATAAGTTGAAAGTCTTTTTTCCAGACCTGGTTAATTAAAAAAAAATAGTATAAGTTGAAAGTCTTTTTTCCAGACCTGGTTAATTAAAAAATTGTAATATAAGTCCAAAGTCTTTTTTTCCAGACCCAGTTGTTAAAAAATTATCATATAAGTCCAAATTCTTTTTTCCAGACCTGGTTAATTAAAAAATAATAGTATAAGTTCAAAGTCTTTTTTCCAGACCTGGTTGATTCAAAAATTGTAATATAAGTCCAAAGTATTTTTCCAGACCCAGTTGTTTAAAAAATAATAGTATAAGTTGAAAGTCTTTTTTCCAGACCTGGTTAATTAAAAAATAATAGTATAAGTTCAAAGTCTTTTTCTAGACCCGGTTATTTCAAAAAATTACAAAATAAGTCCAAAGTCTTTCCAGCCTCGGTTGTTTCAAAAATTATATTTAAGGTTCAAAGTCTTTTTTCCAGACCTGGTTATTTAAAAAAAATTAAAATACAAGTCCAAAGTCTCTTTCCAGACCCAGTTGTTTAAAAAAAATTACAATAAAAGTTGAAAGTCTTTTTTCCAGACCTGGTTGATTCAAAAATTGTAATATAAGTCCAAAGTATTTTTCCAGACCCAGTTGTTTAAAAGATAATAGTATAAGTTGAAAGTCTTTTTTCCAGACCTGGTTAATTAAAAAATAATAG
The DNA here is from genome assembly GCF_018143015.1 of Lytechinus variegatus. Taxonomy (NCBI): domain Eukaryota; kingdom Metazoa; phylum Echinodermata; class Echinoidea; order Temnopleuroida; family Toxopneustidae; genus Lytechinus; species Lytechinus variegatus. Next base: position 46,075,028 of record NC_054743.1, on the reverse strand, counting down.
TATAAGTTGAAAGTCTTTTTTCCAGACCTGGTTAATTAAAAAATTGTAAGATAAGTCCAAAATCTTTTTTTCCAGACCCAGTTGTTAAAAAATTATCATATAAGTCCAAATTCTTTTTTCCAGACCTGGTTAATTAAAAAATATTAGTATAAGTTCAAAGTCTTTTTTCCAGACCTGGTTGATTCAAAAATTGTAATATAAGTCCAAAGTATTTTTCCAGACCCAGTTGTTTAAAAAATAATAGTATAAGTTGAAAATCTTTTTTCCAGACCTGGTTAATTAAAAAATAATAGTATAAGTTGAAAGTCTTTTTTTCCAGACCTGGTTGATTCAAAAATTGTAATATAAGTCCAAAGTATTTTTCTAGACCCAGTTGTTTAAAAAATAATAGTATAAGTTGAAAGTCTTTTTTCCAGACCTGGTTAATTAAAAAGTAATAGTATAAGTTCAAAGTCTTTTTCCAGACCCGGTTATTTCAAAAAATTACAAAATAAGTCCAAAGTCTTTTTTTCCAGACCCAGTTGTTAAAAAATTATCATATAAGTCCAAATTCTTTTTTCCAGACCTGGTTAATTGAAAAATAATAGTATAAGTTCAAAGTTTTTTTTCCAGACCTGGTTGATTCAAAAATTGTAATATAAGTCCAAAGTATTTTTCCAGACCCAGTTGTTTAAAAAATAATAGTATAAGTTGAAAATCTTTTTTCCAGACCTGGTTAATTAAAAAATAATAGTATAAGTTGAAAGTCTTTTTTTCCAGACCTGGTTGATTCAAAAACTGTAATATAAGTCCAAAGTATTTTTCTAGACCCAGTTGTTTAAAAAATAATAGTATAAGTTGAAAGTCTTTTTTCCAGACCTGGTTAATTAAAAAATAATAGTATAAGTTCAAAGTCTTTTTTCCAGACCCGGTTATTTCAAAAAATTACAAAATAAGTCAAAAGTCTTTTTCCAGACCCGGTTGTTTCAAAAATTATATTTAAGGTTCAAAGTCTTTTTTCCAGACCCGGTTATTTAAAAAAAATAAAATATAAGTCCAAAGTCTCTTTCCAGACCCGGTTGTTTAAAAAAAAATTACAATAAAAGTTGAAAGTCTTTTTTCCAGACCTGGTTGATTCAAAAATTGTAATATAAGTCCAAAGTATTTTTCCAGACCCGGTTACTTAAAAAAAATTATAATATAAGTCCAAAGTCTTTTTCCAGACCCGGTTGTTTAGAAAAAGTTACAATAAAAGTTGAAAGTCTTTTTTCCAGACCTAGTTGTTTCAAAAATTATAGTAAAGTTCAAAGTCTTTTTTCGAGACCTGGTTAATTAAAAAATTGTAATATATGTCCAAAGTCTTTTTTTCCTGACCCAGTTGTTAAAAAATTATCATATAAGTCCAAAGTCTTTTTTCCAGACCTGGTTGTTTCAAAAATTATAATTTAAATTAAAAGTCTTCTTGCCTGACCCGGTTGTTTCAAATATTATAATATAAGTTGAAAGTCTCTTTTCCATTCCCGGTTGTTTTAAAAAAAAATTATTTAAGTTCAAAATCTTTTTTCCAGACCTGGTTATTTAGAAAATCTAATAAAAATCCAAAGTCTTTTTCCAGACCTGGTTGTTTAAAAAAAGTTACAATAAAAGTTGAAAGTCTTTTTTCCAGACCTGGTTGTTTCAAAAATTGTAGTAAAGTTGAAAGTCTTTTTTCGAGACCTGGTTAATTAAAAAATTGTAATATAAGTCCAAAGTCATTTTTTCCAGACCCAGTTGTTAAAAAATTATCATATAAGTCCAAAGTATTTTTTCCAGACCTGGTTGTTTCAAAATTATATTTAAGTTCAAAGTCTTTTTTCCAGACCCGGTTATTAAAACAATTATGATATAAGTCCAAAGTCTTTTTCCAGACCCGGTTGTTTAAAAAAATTACAATAAAAGTTGAAAGTCTTTTTTCCAGACCTGGTTGTTTCAAAAATTGTAATATAAGTCCAAAGTATTTTTCCAGACCCAGTTGTTTGAAAAAATTATGATATAAGTTGAAAGTCTTTTTTCCAGACCCGGGTGTTTCAAAAATTATAATTTAAATTAAAAGTCTTCTTGCCTGACCGGTTGTTTCAAATATTATAATATAAGTTGAAAGTCTCTTTTCCATTCCCGGTTGTTTCAAAAATTTTATTTAAGTTCAAAATCTTTTTTCCAGACCCGGTTATTTAGAAAATCATAATAAAATCCAAAGTCTTTTTCCAGACCAGGTTGTTTAAAAAATTACAATAAAAGTTGAAGGTCTTTTTCCAGACCTGGTTGTTTTAAAAATTATAATATAAGTCCAAAGTCTTTTTCCATACCTGGTTGTTTCAAAAATTATAAAATAAGTCCAACGTCTTTTTCCAGACCCGGTTGTTTCAAAAACTATATTTAAGTTCAAAGTCTTTTTTCCAGACCCAGTTGTTTCTAAAATTATAATTTAAGTTAAAAGCCTTTTCCAGACCTGCTTATTTTTAAAAAATTATAATATAAATCCAAAGTCTTTTTTCAGACCCGGTTATTTAAAAATTTATAATAAAAGTCCAAAGTCTTTTTCCAGACCCGGTTGTTTATAAAAATTACAATAAAAGTTGAGTCTTTTTTCCAGACCTAGTTGTTTCAAAAAAATAAAATATAAGTCCAAAGTCTTTTTCCAGACCCGGTTGTTTAAAAAATTATGATATAAGCTGAAAGTCTTTTTTCCAGACCAGGTTGTTTCCAAATTTATAATTTAAGTTAGAAGTCTTTTTTCCAGACCCAGTTGTTTCCAAAATTATAATTTAAGTTAAAAGCCTTTTCCAGACCTGCTTATTTTTAAAAAAATATAATATAAGTACAAAGTCTTTTTTCCAGACCTGGTTGTTTCCAAAATTATAATATAAGTTGAAAGTCTCTTTTCCAGACCAAGTAGTTTCAAAAAGTCTTTCTTCAAGACTCAGTTATTTTAAAATAACAAATGATAAAAAAGATATATGAAAATAATACAACAAAGGCCCCGCAATCTTATTGATGTTGAATTATATGGAAATATAGTGTAGTCTTCCCTCCAGAACCACTTATTTCAAAATTACAAATAATTTCTTAAAGAGTCAAAAAGTAGCAAAGATCCCCACTCTCTTATTAATGTTAAAAACATGGGAATATAACGTAGTCTTTCATCCAGTCCCAGATTATTTTTAAAAAATATAATAATAATAAATTAGTAATAATGATAAAAAAGACCAACGAACCTATTAATGTCGAATAACATGGACGTATAGCGTAGTCTCTCCTCCAGACCCAGTTATAAAAATCGTTAAAAACACAACAACAACAAAACAAAGACCTTGCAATCTTATCAACATTATCAACATTGAATAGCATGGAAATAAGGTGTAGTCTTTGCTCCAGACCCAGTTATTTCAAAATAGAAAATAATGAGAAAAATAAAAACAGACAACATTTACGCCTCTGATTAATTTGTCGTTTTCGTAGTATGCGTTATCACATGGTTTTTATAGTTTGGAAGATGCTGGGGATTAAGTTTTAAGATTAAAGTTTCGCTTATTTTGTATTTTTAAGAGAACTGGGTGTGGGATGAATAGAACACTCTAAACCCAATCATTTTAACTGGGTTTAATTTTGAAGATTGGTTTTAGCTTTGATTTTTGTTTCAATATTTGTTTATCTTTTAAATAACCGGGTCTAGACGAAATACTAAGCATAATACTAAGATTGTTTAAATTATTATTTAAAGGACTGGGTGTGGAATAAAGACAACGATCTAAACACTTGCTTTTCTACATGGTTTTAATTTGGGGGATTGTTGATTCTTAGATTCGTTGTTGGGGGTTGGGTTTTATTGTTTTTTTTATTCTTGAAATAACTGTGTCTGGAGGAAAGTCTACAATCGATCTTCATGTTATTCGACAGTAATTAGATTATTGGGTATTCGTTTTAGAATATTTGTAAAAAATATTTTGTTTGTGTTTTTTTTTCAAATAATAACAAAGTCTGGAAAAAGGATGTTTGCTTTACCCATGCATTATTACAATGTTTTGTAGGGGTCTTAGTATTATTTATTAAAAAAAAAAATGGGTGTGGGGTAAATACATATTTTTACACCCAATTACACCCATTGAGGTTTTAACTTTTGAAGATTGGTCTTAGATTTGAATTTTTTTTTAATTCATTTTTCTTAAATAACCGGGTATGGAGGAAAGAGTACGTTTTAAAACTCGTGTTATGCCACAAGAATAAGACTATGATAAGGTTTTACATATTTTTTTTTCAAAAATTAGGCATAGAATAAAGACAACGCTCTTAACCTCTTTTAAAACAGGTTCATAGGTTTACGGATTATTAGGTCTTACATTTGGAGTTTTTCTTATTATTACTATTAGCGTTATTTATTTAGTGGGGTCTTTATACTTTTTTTGTTGTTGTATTCTTATTTATAATTTGGAATAACAGGGTTTGGAGACAAGACTAAGCTCAATTTTCATTTTTATTCCACTGGAATATCATTATCGTATCTTAGTTTGAACTTATATTATGATTTTTTATTTAACTGGGTCTGGGAAAAGACTTTGGACTTATATTATAATTTTTTTTAAGAACCGGGTCTGGAAAAAAGACTTCGGACTCATATTATTTTGAAAACATCCGGGTCTGGAAAAAAGACTTTTAACTCATATCATAATTTTCTTATATATCCGGGTCTGGAAATAAAGATTTTGGACTTTTGTGCTATATGAACGTATAACTATAGGATTTTAGTTGAGAATGGATTCGCCAAAAATCCCTTCAAATTTATTACATTTGTGGGTAAAGTCATTATTACATTTGTGGGCGATCAAAAATTATTACATTTGTGGGTAAAGTGCATCATAACATTTGTGGGTAAAGTGTTTTTACATTTGTGGGCGTTATTACATTTGTGGATACAACACCCCCCTCTCCGAAAATTGGGGGTAGGTGTAATCCCCCAGCCCCCCCCCCCCCCCCCCCCGATTGAAGCCCGTGGGTTTTTAATGCAATGAACAATTTGTAATTTTCATTATTCAAATATAAATGAATTAACATAATTTTCAGAAGCTAACTTTCTTTTTTTTCTTGGACACACTAGATCGAAAGCTAAAAACCTGAAAACAGATTGTTAGTTATTTATGTAACTCTTTGGACTCATTTCTTTCTGGTATATAGTGGTTGCATGATGCTGCAATTCGAAATGATGAAAATGTACTATGCTTTTGTATTAAAGTGTATGAAGCGTTTTCTATTTAATTTTTTTTTCTTATCATGGAAAACGAAATACTGATATTGAAGTTTCTCTCTATTTCATTCGCTCGCATCATCGTCTTAAAAGTTTTACTTGACAAAGGTACTAATACATATCTTTGAAGTGGTGACCAATTACTGAGGAAATAAAAAATATTGGTATACGACCGTGTCAATGTAGTCATCTACGTAGCGATGTATAAAACATTACAGCCTTTGAACCAAGAAGTGAAATTTGTCATTTTTGGTTCACTTTGTATTATCTAAATACATGTACTTTCTCCTCGGTATCATAAAGGTCATTTAGTTCTTGTCAAGTATGATATTCATTTTTTCTTCCAAACGACATTGCATCGTTTCTTGTCTCGCCTGCGTAATAGCAAGACATAGGTATTACTATTTTTCCGGCATTGGCGTCGTCAGCAATTGTGTTGTACACCCAATAACTTTCTATAGCTTCCAGGTGGGATCACCAAATTCATACCAGAGGCCCATCTCTTGAAGGTGCAGGTCAAGTTCAAATGTGAGCCGAATTCGAATAAGGTCAAAGGTCAATTAACTTTTCATGACGGCACTGTGCTGTGCTGTACACAAAATAACTTTCTATATCTTCGAGGTAGGATTGCCAAATTCATACAAGAGGTCCATCTCTTGAGGGTGCAGGTCAAGTTCGATTATGAGTCGAATTTGAATAAGGTCAAAGGTCAATGAACTTTCCATGACTGGCACTGTGCTGTGCTGTACACAAAATAACTTTCTGTATCTTCGAGGTGGGATCGCCAAACTCGTAACAGAGGTCCATCTCTTGAAGGTATAGGTCAGGTTTGAATGTGAGTTGAATTTGATTATGTTCAAAGGTCCATGAACTTTCACACTACTTTGTTTCTCAAATGACATGAACTTTATAATTTTATACTTTTTAACACTAAAATTTTACTTCAAAACTCAGTACTACTCAGTACTGTCTATACCTGAACCAGATTTTGCATTTTACTTGTTTATTCTTTAAAAACTGTTGTTTTTATTTATTTAATGAGCAATAGTTCTTGGCACCATTTATAATATTCACACAAATTTGCCAATGGTACAATAGAAAAGCTGTCAATGTTTCTTAAATGTTACCCTTCAGATTTGACATGCAGTTTCGTCATGACTGCAAATCTGCAATATGCAGGCGAGACAACGCTTGGCGTTTGCCTTGTTTTATGTCAAGTATACAAACGAAGAACAAAAATAACGGAGGATAAAGCATTCATCTATTTATAAAAAAGGCGTAAAATAACACAAATTAGCCGGAGAGACGAGCAAGTAGATGAAGAACGGATGTGGGCTACTTAGCATGACGTAAGATGTATATACATAATTAGTCATAACACAATATTTGTAATAGAAAAAAAAACCTTTTTTCCAAAGTGTGCCCTCCTTTGAAAATGATAATCTTTTTTATCTTGTTTTTTCCTTGCCAAATTTATTTTGGACGAAATGACTTTACATTTTGGGTGATAACCTTTTTCAGGGGGAAATGTGCCCCCCCCCCCCTTCTACCTTTGGGAAGAGTTTTTCGTCCATGGATGGAGTTGTTCTTACCCATTTTGTGTATTTTCAGTTCATTCTGATATTGTACTTTTGACGATTATTTTCAGTGTTCATATATTTACTCCTGTCAGAGTAACCTGAAAATGCAACGTTAGACATATACCCTGAATAAATATCTATATAATAACAATTCTTATACCATGATTACTACACCATTAGATCTGTGACTTTGTTCGTGAATAAAATCAATATGCTATTTCAATGCACATAGTTACGTCAAGTGATTTTAGATTACATTTGATATTACTATCATATCAGATTGAGACTCTTGATCTCCATGTTGATCTCAGTCAACGTCCGTTTGCATCACGTGATGTCGCTCAATTCATCTGTAAGCTGAATCATCTGAAGACCCTTAAACTCGAAGGTCGGTATCATTATGACTTCTACTCAACATTATCGTCGACGGCAACAACTGTAAAGGTAATTTCTAGTTGGAAGTATTTACATGTAAATGTGACAGAACTTAAAATCAAATCATAGATTTTTTTTTTACTTCAGTCCAAAAATACCAATTTTAAACGGTGTGAAAATGTTATGTTCCTATTAAAAATCATTTTTCGCATACCTATATATTAAGATTTGTGGCCTTTTTTAATTTATGTTTTAATTCTATAATTCCTTCTAATTTCGGGTTTCTGTAGTAGGTCGTTTACGAATGTCATGATCTTATCTTTTATAGTCAAACGACAGTTTTGACTCAGGCTCAAACAGAGCAAGGGTATATAAACACACACACACCCACACACACACACAGATATATATATATTTATATATATATATCTTAAAGTTTCACGTATGGGCTTCTCTAATAGACAAGTAACAAAATATGCTTCTTCAGCATATTTTGTTACTTATATATATATTATATATATATATATATATATATATATATATATATATATATATATATATATATATATATATATATATATGTGTGTGTGTGTGTGTGTGTGTGTGTGTGTGTGTATACCCTTGCTCTGTTTGAGCCTGAGTCAAAACTATCGTTTGACTATAAAATATATATATTTAATATATATGTATATATATATATATATCAATGAGTGTGTGTAGTTCGTCTTGAAATACGGTATTGTAGAAAGTAGGCCTATAAATTAAAACAAATACAGCCAAATCATTTTTTTTTACAAAAAGCAAATTTTGTCGGTGTCTTCTCGCACTTTTAAAAATATTTTATTCTATTTTTTAGGGAGGGGGGTTAAATTTTCCCTCACATGCCATGTCCGCCCCCTTCGAATATTTGGTTCATTCCTCCTCTGAATTTGATTGCACTGATATGTGTACTAGGGAGTGGAATAGAAATGTGTGTATCTTCTTTAGCCATGTATGCTTAGCCCGTATTGCACGTAATAATAATAATAATTATAATAATGATAATGATAATAATAATAATAATAATTGTAATAACAATGATTTTAATAATAATAATAATAATAGTATAAATAATGATATTAATATAGGTATATTTACCCAGGAAATCCACTCAATTTTACTGCTTTTCGACGAGTTGCATTGAATGAAAAAAAAAATCTTTCCTGAACCCCTCCCCGCATTGGACGCAAAATACGACTTTGATCAATATCATAATATATTTATGTGTCATCGGTCGCGATTGGCATATACATGAGGAAACTGATGAAGCCACCCCTTACATTATTGTATTTTGATATATATTTTCTCTTTGCTTTGCTGATTAAGATAAATTTCCATTGTCATGAACTAAAAAAAATGGACAGCCTTGTGAGTTAAACATCGATTCTTTCGTTTGCATATCGCTATGCCATACATAGAAATGTTTTGTGGAAAAAACAAATGAAATCTTAGTGTCATAACTTTCTAGTTTACATCAAATTTTGATTACATGACCAGTTCTACGCTAAATTTTGTTTCATTTTATTTGTTATGCAACTACTAATCTTTTGTTTGTTTTCATGAAATAAAGTATGTGTTTGAAAGAAAATGTTGGTTTATGTGAATTTATCATAAATAATTTGGTAGGGTATACAGAATACAGAATCGACATTGTGTTTCTTGAAATTATGATTAACCTGGCAAAATACAATCTTAGTAAAGAAAACAGAACATTGTTGAATCGTATTTTTCCTATGATATGGTTTGGGTGCTTTATTTTTCTTTAGCTTTTTTATCTCTCTCTCCCTTTATTCTCTCCTGTTTTTTTATGTTGTCAGCCGATGGGGTGGTAATTGATGAATATCATGTTTCCACTAGCATGATCTTTTGTTATATATTTTTTTATTTATATATTTTCTCATCTATTGTAGGATAACTGCAACACAAGCTCAAGTGTGACTGATCTAACCGTTACTGATTGGACACTAAAAGAATGGCAGGATTGTGGATCGATGTTTGACAATGTGAAGAGGTTCACTTCACAGGTACTGGAATCGATCAGATGTGACGTCATCCAGAGGATCCATCTACCAGCAGTGACAGAGCTCACCATTCAAACACATGAGTTTGCTCGTGAACCGGCTTCTCTCCACGATGATCACACCTCACTACCCAATGCTCTCCACAAGGTCTCATCTCAGCTTGTCAAGGTCACATTCACAGATGTCAACACCGGTAACAATCAGACCAAACGCATTATTCAAGCTTTCAGATCAACACACGATCTAAAAAATCCGAGGATCCTGGGGTGAGATATCTTTCTTTTATTATTATCACCTTTTGATTACGATGATCATTTATTGATTTGATTGAGATACACTCTTTTGAAATGTTCAATGTTCGGTTCTTCAATATGAAGGATACACATACTGCTAGAAACGTAACAAGAAACGCTTTAGCAACTCGGTGGACAATATTATAAAATGATATTTTATGTGAAACGTATACTCATCATACAAAAAATCTAAGATGCAATGCGTTGTCTACTATGGTCTCATGCTGTGTTTAGGGATGACATTAAATATATGGCAAATATTTAGATTATAGTTAATTCCCCCTTTCGTATGATATGTAAAACGTACAACTGCACGTACTGACGTAATTACGCATACTTTCATATGGATACTACTCGGAATATTTGAACGTGAATTACCGGAATGATTTATCGTCTTGCGCACTTTTGTTTTGATAGAACTTGGACGTGGATGGGTAGATGCTCTTCTGTTTAAGAATGACAACACCTTGCTTTTGTAACTTATTTTCTTTTTTTTATTTCATGCAAATCTATTTTGTATACTTTATATATCTGAACCCCCATACTGTTAACCTATTCAAATCTTGTAGGTCCATTATTTGTCCCCGCCGTTACCGGTTATTTTACTTCGGTTTCCCGAGAGTCCAAACAGAAAATTTCACCATTGCCCCATATCACACAAAATAATTTATTCCGACGAATGCGTGTTCTCTCCACGTTAATACTATTAGGTTCATAAGATGTGGGACTGATGAGAGCTTCGATTCTTGTATTGACTCCAATGATGAATATAAAATCAATGTGGAGATAGTACATGGCAAACCAGTGGGGTAAGTCATAAGACCTCATTTTATCAAACATTTCATTTTCTTTTAAATTTTGCAATTCAGGGCCCATATTCCATTAACGAGATAAGATTTTTGCTTAATTCTTAGCAATTTGTCTTAGCATTTTGCTTGTCTAAGAAATCTTCCCTAACGACATTCTATAAACTTTAAGACATTTGTCTCAAGTCAGGCGATATGGCTAAGCCAAAGTCTGAAATTCTATGACCTTCAGTGACCTTCTTAATGATAAATTGCTGCAGAGGTCACTGCAACAAACTTGCAAAAATGTGACTAAAGTTGTTTTTTCTTAAAAATTTGACCTATATTAGTATTGATCTAGGCCTAGAACAACCTTCAGGACTTAGCCTGGCTTAGCCTTTTTTAGGACAGGGACAGTCTAGAGATCTAGAATAGATCTGACTTTAGTTAGAGTTAGAACTTAGAGTTAGGCCTAGCCCCAGACCAAAAGTTTCAGTTTCCGACTGTATTTTGTTTTTTGCTGCTAATTAAACTACGAGTACGACACTCAACAGTCTAACAAAAAAGAAAGTGTGTTCTCAAATACCAGTCTTGTAGCGGAATAAGAAGATAAATATTTTTGTCGATTAGTCTGGCCTAGATTCAAGCAAATCACATTTCAAAAATGCATTCAGGGATGTATGGTATATGTGATCACAAATAAAAAAAATGAGAAAATGAAGATTTGCTGATGTGGTTTATGGTACACCATGTGGAGTGTTATAGAAACAGTGTCAACCTGTCCGAAACGTCGAGTCTCTCTACTACTCATCATCTCTACTCGCCGACTCAAGCCAGCATCTCCTCATCAGCTCTACTACTCAAGCTGTTCTCACTCAACATTCCTTCTGGTTTACAGTCCTTTTCAGGACTATTTTAAGAAAGAACACTTTACTCTCAAATCTTCACTTTCTCGCCTATTCATTTCTTCTCTTCGTTTATCAACTGTTCATACTTTGAATATTTTTATAATTCTATTTTGGTACTGTTATGTTTCAATGTAAAAGTTCCGTACAATCAAGCTACACCATTATTATTAGTATTATCTAATCGCGTTGGAAATCTATTAAAGTCGAAATTACTGCCTTTTCATACTAGGTATTATTGCTGTTCGAAAACAAGCCGTCCTACAGAATCAAATTGTGTGTACACACGTGCTCTCTGTCTCTCTCTCCCTCTCTTGATTTATCCACCTAACTCTGTACATAATTATGAATGTCTTCCTATTACTCATCAACTTCTATTTCGCCATTCCCTCATGTTCTTATTTGTTATCCTATTTCACAACAATCTTATTAATAAGTATGTACCTCTCTCTCCTTTCATACACCACCATACAGTAAGCACTTTTTAAGATGAAGTTGCGGCATCAAGATCATAAAGAATCAGACGATCCTAACACTGGCAGCCAAGATGAAACACAGGGGTCTTTACCCAGAAGGAAAAACCAGTTAGACCAGTACTTTTTTTACTGGTTTCCAGTATAATTTTACTGGTGTCCAGTATATTTTTACTTGGCCAGTTGATTTTTAACTGGACCAGTAAAAATCAACTGGAGACCAGTTCCAACAATTGCATTCCAGGTGAAGCAATTAGTAATACCAGTTAAATCGTTTTTCATTAAACTGGTGTTACTGGTCCAATAAATGGTTTCCAGTATATGTTTACTGTACCAATTCATTTTTAACTGGACCAGTAAAAATGAACTGGAGACCAGTTCAAACAATTGCATTCTGGTATACTGGTCCTATAAATAATGACTTTCAAGTCAGATCATTTAACAATTTATGAAAAATGAATCTTGCAATTCAGAGAAACTTATTATCGTTATCATTTATCATTATCATCATTGCTCTTATGATTATCACAATTATTATTATTATGATTATTATGATCATTGTTGTAATCATTCTTATTACTGTTATTATTGTTATTGATATTGTTTTATTATTAATATTATCATAATTATCAAGCTATAATATCAACATTAAAATAATTACTTCCTCTAATTGTTATTAAGATCAAAGCAAGATGTATTCCTCTGATATATAGTCAACTGGTCTAAAGTAATTCAATGTTTGAAATTAAACTGGTCAAGACCAGTAATACCAGTAATTCTGATGATGCTGATCACGTGGTTTACCTCATTTGCATATTTCCTGTTTTATAAAGAAAAATCAGGATTTATAATGGAATATCCTTGCAATAGCACTCATTGTTGTTTGAAAACCTTCAAAATAAGTGTGTGAACTAATTCACAATGAAAATGTGTAATTTCATACATCACATTCAAAATAACACCAGAAAGATTAATTTATTAACTATCTTTTCCATCACATTTCACTGGCCATGGTATATAACGAACCAAATGCATGTAATATACTGATCCAGTAAGACCAGTACGAGGAACAGTTCGACCAATTTGAGGACCAGTTAGACCATAGAGACCAGTAAGCACTTTTTAAGATGAAGTTGCGGCATCAAGATCATAAAGAATCAGACGATCCTAACAATGGCAGCCAAGATGAAACACAGGGGTCTTTACCCAGAAGGAAAAAACAGTTAGACCAGTACTTTTTTTACTGGTTTCCAGTATAATTTTACTGGTGTCCAGTATATTTTTACTTGGCCAGTTGATTTTTAACTGGACCAGTAAAAATCAACTGGAGACCAGTTCCAACAATTGCATTCCAGGTGAAGACCATAGAGACCAGTAACAACCACCAGAAACAAGACCAGTATAAAATTTCAGTACAAGACCAGTTTAATTTTCAACTGGACCAGTAAAATTTTAACTGGACCAGTATGACCAGTTAGACCAGTAAACCGATGTTCCAATTTCCAGAGTTACCAGTTAAAATTATACTGGTCTAACTGGTCCATTGGAACTGGTTTCTGGGTAATTTCGGTTACCGTACAATATATGGAATAGTTTTAGAGGTAGAGATGTTCCCGCTTTCGATCACTTAGTCTACCATTGTCATGACTTACCATGACGGTAGAAATGATCGACGTGGGCATTAAAATGAGAATAGATTTACAAAAATGATATCATTCTTTGGTCTCCGTATACTCTGTCTTGGGGAAATTTAGGAAAACGTATGTTTGGAGTCAGTACATGTAGTTCTAAAACATTTGCTCCCACGACATGCTCTAATGCAAAATCTGCATGTTACGACAAACATGTAACATATAACCTGAAAGTTTTTTTAAAGCCCTAATGCCTATATTTGCATTACTTTAAACCAAAAACTATTATACAATCCTTCTCTAACCCTATGCCCTCTGAGATAATAAGACTGGAGTAAATGTCGCATGCAGGAGCAAATGTTGTTTACCTGTTTATTTAAGCCATCAGTCGTTTTTTTTTCTTATAGCCATAGTTTGATAATGGGATAGGTCATGCACTGGACAAAATGCTCCACGGTGAACGGTCCTGTGCAGAGAGTACGAGCTAAAGTCCGCCCCAACGAAAAAGGGCATATCAATGAGAAAAAGAACAAACAATTAGACGTTGAAAATTTGTATAGAATATGATATGAAAGAAACATTATTTTGACATTTAATTTTTGTTTGTTTTCACTTCATTTATTTTCGATTTCCAACACATTACATTTTTCTTCGTACAATATTGCATAATATACAAGCAATGAAACAGCATATTTTTCGTACAAAGATTTTAGTTACGACAATAATACTAGCAGGTTTGAAATGGAAGAGGCTGCTAAAAAGCATAGCTTGTAGGGTGCAGAATCCTCGTAAAAATTTCTTGTATATAGTACATGTACCAAAACAAAAAACACACAAAATTACAAGTTGAGCATCCTTCTCACTTATTGACCCGAAGCTCAAGAATAATCTGTCCATTTACGTGAGGCATCATCGTTAACTGTTTAAGTCCCCCTTTAAAAACCCACCTGTTTAATTAATTAAATTTCACTTGCCTATTGTTCGCTTATATTGTGTTCTGTATCAAATTATCCCCTCAGTTAATTTGCAATACCATATTTTGTTCAGATTTGTTTCATTCGGATTGTAAGCTTATATATTTTAGGATCATTTACATACATGATTATTGACCCGTTATATTTAAATAGTTTATTCACCGATCATCTCTTTATTTGTACGTATAATTAATTTTTGGTAATGGTGTTTTCACTTTCAATTCCTATGTTGTTCTTTTTTTTAGATATCTTGTATTTTCCCCCTTCTTTCTTAGCGCTTTAAAACTTTTCAATAAAGCGTTTTATAAACTATTACATCATTATTATTATTATCATTAAACCAATTAAAAAAAAAGAAAATGATAAATCTAGATAGATTTGGTTACAGTTACATAACAATGGCTTTGCTAATTCTGATGGTAGTGGAATTCAAATGGGGGAAGTAATGAAGTGACCTACTCACTATTTCTTGTGCATTTCTTAAGAAAGTATAAATGCCTTAGTGTTCCACATGATAATACAAACATGCTCATACCACTGTCAAAAAGCGTAAAACAGGGTTTTGTTCCTTGAATAAGTTTCATCGCCATTTGTACAAGCTATGTATTGTATATCTAAAATGCTTCCTATATTAAATATGAAAACAAATCCATTCATTGTGATAATAAAATTCAGAATAAATAGTGAGTTTATGTTACTATCCTGCTTGAAGTATAACTGTTTTGTAGAAAAAGCAAGAATTTAAACCAATATAACGGCCGTATTTTACATCCGTTTTTCTTGAAATGTCCAGCGTTACACTTTTTTCAAATCTCCATATTTATTCAAATTAATTTTTTCGTTGGGGTGAGACTTTAAAGCGAGACTTTAAACCAATATATCTAACCTATTTTACATCCGTTTTTCTTGAAATGTCCAGCGTTACACTTTTTTCAAATCTCCATATTTATTCAAATTAATTTTTCGTTGGGGTGAGACTTTAAAGCGAGACTTTAAACTAATATAACGTCCGTATTTTACATCCGATTTCCAGTGTTTTAATTTTTCGAATCTTCTTATTTATTCATATTCATTTTTTCGTTTGGGTGGACGTGCCTCTCAAGTTCCTTTCTCCCCAACCGATTTTAAAAACTAGTCGAGGATAAAAAAGACAACCTGGGCACGGCGACTGGAAGACCGCCCTTACTAGTCGATCTGACAGTCTCATAGGCTCAATACACCAACCTAGAAATGTTCTTTCCGATGATTTTTTTTCTTGATTCGTGTTTCTATGGGGTCCTAGAACAAATTCAGCTTGGTTGCCCAAAGTTTCCGTTTGGGCAATTTTGCTAATTTGCATAAATCCAATATGGCCGCCAGATGCCGTCTTGATATCCTAACTTTTAAACCCCTGTCCAAAAAATAATGAATAATAACTCGTTTTAGGGGTTTAGAAATGTGTAGAACCGATTTGTGTAAACATTTTTGCAATATAAGGTCATCTTCAAGTCAAATCCAAGATGGCCGCCAGATGCCATCTTGAAAAATTGACTTTTGATCCCCTTGCCCCAGAATGACGAGTAATACCTCAGTTTAGGGTTTTTCTGGTGTGCAGAATCTCTTTCTGCTTTCTATTTTGCAATATAATGTTATCTTCAGGTCAAATCCAAGATGGCCGCCATATGACGCCATCTTGAAATATCAACTTTTGAACCCTTTGCTCCAGAATCATGAATAATAACTCTATTCATGAGTCATTTGGTATGTTGATTCAATTCATGCTGTAATTTTGCATAAAGGATAATCTTCAGATCAAATCCAAGATGGCCGCCAACCGCCATCTTGAAAAATTACTTTCCGAGGCTTATACGTGTTAGAACTAATGTAAAGGGATTTCAGTTAAAGAATAGTCATTTCTTTTATTAATTCTCAAGTTTTTGTCCCAGAATCATGAATAATCCCTCTTTTCGTGAGTTATTTGGTATGTTGATTCCATTTCTGTTAATAATTTTGCAATATAGGATCATCTCCAGGTCAAAATAATCCAACATGACCACGCCATATTGAGAAAAAACTACTTCCGAGACTACTGAACCTTGAAAAAAGGTTGTTGTTATGTATTGGAGCTCATGTAAGGGGATTTCAGTGAGAATGATTCATTTCTTTTAATCACTCCATTTTTAGTTCGAGGTCAAGTCATGTCTAAGATGGTCAGATGGTTGATAGATTTCGTCATTAACCGCTTACTTTAGAATGAAACCATTCAAGGTTTGGGCTATGATTTGGGGAGTTTTGATCTTTTTTATTTCTGTGCAACCATACTTTTCCAATGAAATGACTTTAAAGTATTATTTGAAATTAAAAGTGATTTTTCCGTAATTTTTTTTCAACAAAATTAATTAAATTATTAACTTCCTATATAATTATTATTGGACTTTCCTCCTGACAAGAGCCATTGACTTGGTCAGCAGGAGTGCATTCTTTAGCCTCCTGCAGAAGATAGGCTCCCCCAAGACTGTCAGGATTGTTCTCATTCGTGAAATGTTTTACGGAAACTATGTCGCCCCTGCCTCTCAAAAAGTGGGAGTACAAGACCTAGTCATATATAACAGCTGCCTGTCCTGTGCATGTAAGGAGTTTGGATCATCCATCAGCTTTTGAGACAGTCAGAAATCCTGATAGACTCATGACACCGACTGTCCTCAAGATATGTATATCAACAACACACACTCGTATGGTTGTGGTGGACTCCTCACCTACCTTGGACCGACTATATGTCTCTTGCCCCCTTTCACAGGACAAGCATATAAGCATCAGGATTGTAAAATCTGTCAAAGTCATGGCCAAGCTCCTGCACGGAAGTAAGTCCTGGAAAACGTACGCCGACCAAGAAAAGTGGCTAAACACCTTCCATGTCAGCTGCCTCGGACGTATCATGCACGTTAAATGGCAGGACAAAGTGAAAAATACAGAGGCCCTTCAGCGTACGTGCTGGCATCAAAAGCTTATTCTCGCTCCTTAGTCAAAGGCACCTCAGGTGGTTGTGGCATGTTTGCCGCATGAAACCTTGGCGAATCCCTTCTTGGATAAGGTAAGGTGAGCTGTGTGATTGGTCTCACCCCATCGGTAGATCACACCTCCGTTATAAAGACACCTGCAAACGTGACATAAAACTTGCCGGCATAGACACTAACACTTATGAAGGTGTAGATGATAGTCGCCATTCTATGGAGAGCTACTAAGTACAGGGGTCAAGACGTCAAAATATTATCGGAATGCTAAATTGGCTGACCAAAGGCCTAGGAGGAAAGCAATGGCAGTATCTCTATATAAACGTGTCTCAGCGCCATCCTCCTTTGTTTTATTTGTTTTAGAGACTGCCACTCTAGAGTAGAGCTCTATAATCACTCTCGAAAAGGTAAGGCCTAGCGCTACACCATCGTCTTTTAAGGCGAACTGATGACTACCAATCATTGGACACATTGATTAAGAAAAAAATATTGATAAAACACTTTCAAATTCAAATAGGACCCTAAAAGCCTATTCAGTGCAAAGGTATGGATGGAACTTGAAAAAATGAAAATACACTCGAAATGGATCATAGCCCAAACCTAAAGAGGATTCAATCTAAGTTGAGCAATTAATATTGAAATCTGACATCTAAGATGTAACTTCACCTTGACCTTGAACTTGAGAATTAATAAAAGAAATGAGTATTCTTACTGAAATCCCTTTACATTAGTTCTAACACGTATAAGCCTCGGACAGTCATTTTTCAAGATGGCGGTTGGCGGCCATCTTGGATTTGATCTGAAGATTATCCTTAAGTTTGTGCAAAATAACTGCATGAATTGAATCAACATACCAAATGACTCATGAATAGAGTTATTATTCATGATTCTGGGGCAAAGGGTTCAACAATTGATATTTCAAGATGGCGTCATATGGCGGCCATCTTGGATTTGACCTGAAGATGACATTATATTGCAAAATAGAAAGCAGAAATGGATTCTGCACACCCCAAAACCCCTAAATAGAGGTATTACTCGTCATTCTAGGGCAAGGGAACAAAAGTCAAAATGGCATGTGGTGGCCATCTTGGATTTGACCTGAAGATGACCTTATATTGCAAAAATTATAACAGAAATCGGTTCTACACATCTCTAAACCCCTAAAACGAGTCATTACTCATCATTTTGTGGACAGGGGTTCAAAAGTTAGGTTTTCAAGATGGCATCTGGCGGCCATTTTGGATTTATGCAAATTAGCAAAATTGCCCAAACGGCAACTTTTGGCAACCAAGCTGAATTTGCTCTAGGACCCCATAGGAACACGAATCAAGAAAAAAACTTCATCGGAAAGAACATTTCTTGGTTCGAAAAATGTCAAATCGACTATATTTTCTTAAAGCGCACAGGAAAACACGGGGAATTCAGGTATCTACGACCGCCGTAGAGCAAATGTGATACCATTGTCACATTTGTTTTATGGCGTCCGTACGGCGAGTCGAAAACAGCCGTTTTATCATTTTTTGTACCAGCTAAATATAGGTGGTTTGAATAAAAATGAATAAAATGGCTGTTTTCGACTCGCTGTATGGCCGCCGTAGAGCAAATGTGACCAAGTTATGACCAAGGTACTTCAGGCATTATTTTCATTCAACAACAAATCTTTTAACATCTACCAAGATTGTGGTTAGCACCAACAAGAACGGGTAACTAACCCTTCCCTTGTTTCCTTCTCTCTTTCTTTTCTCCCTTTTCTCTTTCTCGTCTTTCCAACTCGTTTTTCTATCTCCTTTTCTTCCCTCCCTTTTTTTAGCTCCCCCTTTTTGCCTACCCAGGGGCCCGGACCCCGAAAACCCACACCCTCCCTCCCGCCCAGAATACGTGCAAGGGCATGGTGCGAAACTTTGAAAACTTTCTGAAATGAAATGTCTAATGTAAAATATCATGATGAGTGTGACAAGCAATTCATGGTATACTCACTGTATAGTCCCCCTGCGGCCGCCATGAGGGCGCCTTGCGGCCACCTCGCGTCTGCCGTAGTATTTGTCAAAAACTTAAGGCCAATGTAGGGTCGCCCTAGGGCGACCGTACGTCATGATTTCAAGGACATACGTCAGCCGAGATTTTTTTCTCCATAAATTAAAAAATACGCCTTTCGGCGACCGTAACATACTGTATATGACCGCTAGAGTAAGTGGCCGTGGAAATTCTGAGGCGACCGTAGAATTGCTACTCGCCGTAGAAATTTTATTATCCACGGCGGCCGTAGCAAATTTGACCAAGGTATTACCTACGACCCACTAATTGTAGAGAAAGAATCAAAGCCACTGCTATTCTTCATTATCATACGTGTTTATTTGACTTGTTATGTACATTGCAATGACTGTTATTACATGGATGTGTGTTCCAGCTCAGAATTATAAACCTGGTGGATGCATTTTGTTGTAAATACTTTGAATACATCGCCCTATATCACTGAGAATGCCTCAGACCTTTTTTTGCCACATCTTGTAAGCTTAATCTTTCTGCTCTCCGTTTGAATTGTTAATTTCTGCTATCTATCATGAATTATTTGATATCTGTTGTGTTATATATGTATATTCTTTGTATCTTCTTCTTTTTCGGAATATGAAATAAAAATGGAGAAAAATCAATATATATCGAAAAATGTGTTTCTTTATCGGTATGTTTATATTCTATGTAATGAGTTCGAGGGTCGGATATATATTGCTTGTACGAAGAAAAACACCTTGAATTTGAGAAGCCGCAGGAATTATTATTTTTTTTTTTGATGTGTGATGAAGATCTTGATTAGGTGATATTGATAGAAGCTGTTTCTTCTCCGTCAGATGACACCAAAATTATATACAAGTCTATTTGAATGCTTGAAGGAACACTGACATTTTTTCCCAGGATACTAACAAAATATGGCCTGCACCGAATGGAAAAGAAAAGTTCATATCGAAAGTAGCATTCTCAATCTTGGATTCTCAATGAATATGTATTCATTTATGATAGTGTGGGATTGATTGGTCAATTTATCATCATTTGTTTAATGTCCTTTTTTGTATTTTGCTTGGCTGAAGATTATCGGCATGGAATTATACTCCCAGTTTCTTACTGGATTTACATGTACACGACTTTGAATTCAGACAGTGAATTCGGTTTGACTGTTGAGTATCACAATCCTGATAATAAGAGTATTATTTGTTGAATATGACTCTGATTGAGTGAATGAAATTTGAGTTATCAAATCAATATTAATATTAAACATTACATTATAGACAGTCACATTGTTATCTCTCTCCTTTACCTCCTATTTTCTAACTTTGTCTGTCTCTTTCTTTATACAGTTGGGTGGTTGGACGAAAGGTAATTATTCATTGAAACATACATCTATAAATTATTCAATCTAGCCCAAAGATGACGTATAAAACAGGGGGTTTCCTTCACTCAACGTGTGTACATTATTACCACCTATATACTATACGTGTTCTTGAAATGGTTCAACAGCACATGCCAAACGAGTTAGAAATGACTTATTTTAGCATTTGATGTCCTGTATGGGAGAAGGAAAGGCACGCAAGGATATTATCCTTCAGGGGTAAACGCTGCTATGTGCAATTTCGTCTTAAAGCTGAGATATATTTAATAGAAACAATCACCGAACTTTAACTTGAAACTTGTTAAAATGTAATTTAGTAATTGTGACACAAAAACAACAACTTTATTACCCATACAGAGAGCTCACGCATTCCCAACGTACAAACACAAATAACCGCCCCAATACATCATCATGACGTATACACAAACCAACTGTTCTGATCAAATCAAAAGAGATTATTGTACACGTTTGTTAGACATGACTACATACTGTACAGTCACATGATTGTCATATCTCTCTTTCTCTCTCTCTCTCTTTCTTTCAGTCCTTCCATCTGTTTTTATTATTTCCATTTATCCACCCAAACGAATGAATAAATAATATAACATGACAATTGGAAAACACCCACTCCCTGTTTTGCAAAGTCTAGTTTCCTAAAATCTTTACAGTACATTCGACCCCAAAATCCTACCTAGCATACACAATACCACGTCCCGGCTGATTAAACACCTATTTCAATGTCATATTATGGTGATCCTTTCGAAACCAACCCTTCTTTTTTTCTATCTTTCGGGCGTTAAAGAGGTTTTCAATCGGGTTTAGCAATTTGAAGTGCATAAACAAAGTTCACCGAAAGGCGGGACTTTAAAAGTGTCCTAACTGTTAGGATAGGTTTGAGAGGAAGGATTCAAATTGACGTCGTATACACCTATCTTAGATGTGCTTGAATGTGACAGATAAGGTACAATTTAGTCAACATGGATGGTGACGGAATACACCAGGACAGTGAGATCTATTTCATCATTGATATTGGACAAACCTGTTAGTAAAAGGTAAGCATACATATATTCATGTCCATACATCTTTTGACGCACGTAACCACACACACTAACTACTTAGCACGCCAAACCGTTTCGTTTTAGGAAGGCTGAGTTTGCAACCTAATCAAATGCACTGAATGGCGATGGCACTTGTGCACTTGTTTATTTCCCTCGCCTTTTCTGTATTTTATCTTATTTTTTTTGTCATTGTTCTTATTAACTTATCTCATTTCTTTCCATCCCCCTTCTTTACAAACCATTTTTAATCATTTTCCTTTTGTAGTTCAGTTTAAATTGGGTGGGCTTACTCTTTCAAAAATGAAAGGAGGCAAATGTAAGGTTAGACGACTTGTTATTTATATTCTGTTGGATGACTCAGAGTGAAATTCTAGAAATATACCTAGAATTTGGGAACATTCTAGGAATCACAGATTTTGGTATATTGGCGCTAAGGAGTTGAATATTTGTTGTATTTCATGATATTAAGCCATTTCATATAATTATTATTGTCAGTCCTTCCCAAAGGAAATGAATTTGATTGAGCAAGTCATGTTACCTACCCAAGAGGCATCATCAAACTCTTAAAATGGATACCAAATGACGGTGATAATAATAGTTATAATAACAATAATATCAACAGCAATAATAGAATGATATCAATTATGCATATATATATATATATATGTGTGTCAAGTTATACATGTACAACAGCTTTTGGCAACTCTTTTTTATTTAAATATTGTAAGAAATGGATGAAGAGAACAATGGTAGGCGTAGCTTAAATCAAGGTTCCCCAGAGCTATCTACCCTTTGGAAAAATTGGTGATGCCGAAAAAATATCTCTGCCGGGAATCGAACCCGGGCCCCCCTTCATCCATTTCTTACAATATATATATATATATATATATATATATATATATATATATATATATATATATATATATATATAGTGTGTATAACAAAAGTAAAAAAAAACAGTAAAATTATATATTTGTAATATCCTGAAGATTTTTCCATAATTTAACGTTGGTACGGATCCATTGAAGCAAATGAAGATATAACTGTCGAAAAATATTTCCGCTTGAGTGAGCACCACTTACTTCTGAGAAGTTATTGAAAATGATTTACGCAGAACTTTGAAATAGTTATGTGAATTAAAGTAGACCTTAAACATAAAGAACAAGTGAAATTTAGCAAGTAAAATTGATTTGAAAATATCTTACACCTTTTTTAACTTGCTTCCTTGCCCGAAACACTTAGAAGAGTACATCGCGCCCCACCCCACTCCCCAACACACCAAGACCATTGTGACAATATTTGCTTTACACGGAGCTGTGATTTTCATGAAATGGCTTAGGCTTGATTTTCATTTTATTATTCATTTTCAAGCTTGGGAAAAGTATGGAAAAAGAAGTATTAATGGAAAATTAAAAACTTAGTGAAAAAAGCTGGAGATGTCTGATATAAACGTTTGTTCAGATTCAGTTATGTCCTCGGATCCAGCTACCACAAAAAGGTATAAGTTGTGCTTTTTATGTTTTGAAATTTAAATTTAGGTGGCAAAATTGTTACAAAAAGCTTGTATGTATCTGTTTTATTCCAATTGACTAAAAGTGCAAGGGAAATGTATGAGAAATGTTTGGCAGGGTAAGTTTGATTTCGCCCTTCCCCTTGACACAGCGTGAAAACGAGCATTTCTGCGCAAACAGATTTCCGCAAGCTTTACAAAAATGAACATGCTCTCTCAAGTGTTACATTCTGTCAAAACTTTACTTTCATTGGATAAATGAGACCCAAACCCAAGATTATATATTAAAAAATAACCCATATGTTGTATATTTTTTTAATTCCCAGGGCTTTTTCAAAGTGTAAACTTTTTTCGATACACATTGAATATATATATCTATACAGTGCGTATCAAAAAAAAGTTTTCACTTTGAAAAAGCCCTGGGAATTAAAATATATACAACATGTGGGTAATTTTTTCACATATAATATTGGGTTTGGGTCTCATCTATCCAATGAAAGTAAAAGTTTTGACAGAATGTTACACTTGAGTGAGCTCTGTCCATTTTTGTAAAGCTCGCAGAAATGCTCGTTTTCATGCTGTGTCAAGGGGAAAGGGCGATATCAAACTTACCCTGCGAAACATTTCTCATACATTTTCCTTGCACTTTCGGTCCATTTAATAAAACGGATACATTCAAGCATTTTGTAGCAATTTTGCCACCCAAATTGAAATTTCAGCACTTAGTAAGCACAACCTTTACCCTTTTTGTGCCAGCTGGATCTGAGGACATAGCTGAATCTGAACAAAAGTTTATATCAGACATCTTCAGCATTTTTTCACTAAGTTTTTATCATTTAAAGTGGGTTTACATTTCATTTTTCATTTAATACTTGTTTCTCCACACTTTTTCAAAGCTTGGCAATGATTAACAAAATGAAAATCAAGCCTAATTCATTTTATGTAAATCACAGGTCAGTATAAAGCAAATATCGTCACGATGGCTTTGGTGTGTGGGGGAGTGGGGTGGGCACAATGCACTCTTCGAAGTGTTTTGGGCAAGGAAACAAGTTAAAAGGGTAAAACATATCTTCAAATAAATTTTACTAGCTAAATTCTACATGTTTTTCATGATTAAGGTCAACTTTTGTTCGCATAACTATTTCAAGGTACTGCGCAAATCATTTTTCACTAACTTTTCAAAAGTAAGTGGTGCTCACTCAAGCGGAAATATTTCTCGACAGTTTTATCGTCATTTACTTCAATGGTTCTGTACCAATGTTAAAATGTGGAAAAGTCTTCAGAATATTACAAATGTATAATTTTACATGGTTTTTTCTAAGTGTAAACTTTTTTTTGATACGCACTGTATATATGAAGAGTTTAGGTCCAAACGGGGTTAGGTCCGCTTTGGACCATTCCGAGAAAAACCATGTTTTTATTCTCAGTTATTGCAATATTCTTATGAGAAACTAAATTGTCATGATGTACTACCCTATCATGTGAACATAAAATTTGATATATAAAAGAAATCTACCTGTCTTCAATATTATAAAAAAAACATATCATCGTGGACACCTTTTGCAATTAAACTGAAATTAATGCTATCTCCTTTGATTAAAAAGTGATTTTTCTTTACCATTTTCATTCACGTTTTAATTTGAATTTCAAGTTGTATTTGGTATCATCAGAGTGACTAAAAATCTAGAGGTTTAGAGACAGCAAATAATAAAATCCATGAATAATGGACCTAACCCCTTTTGACAAATGAGTTCTTCAGAAGAGTTTGGTTGCAATAGGGGTTAGGTCCACTCCAAAAAAAATCATTTTTTTATTCTCCCATATTGCAATATTCTTGTGCGAAACTGAACTTTTTTGATACCTTACCATGATAACATAAAATTGGGTATATGAGAAATGTACCTGTCTTCATATCTTCTAATATATTCTTAAAAAAAAAATATGTGTGGACCTAACCCCTCTCGCAACTAAAACTGAAATGGACCTAACCTCCTTTGAAAAAGGGGATTTTACTTTTCCATTTAAGTTCACTTTTTAATAGGCATTTCAAATTTTGTTTGGTATCATCTTACAGAGCTACTAAAAATCTATACATTGAGACATAAAAAATCGAATTTGATGAAAAATGACTCCTTTTGGCAAGTGAGCTCTCTCTCTCTATATATATATAAGTCCCTGGCTGGTAATCAAAATTTGAAGGCCTAGTGTCCGATATTTGATGGGTGAGTTCTCTTATTGAATTATCCCCCAAAATTGACTAATTATAATGAATTATAAAAAGAAGCTAGTGAGAATGTGAAGCGTAAGTGAATGTTTAATTTATCAGACTGATAGCTGAGATAAATATGAGGCAATATTGACACAGCAATACACAAGAAATAAGAATAATGGATTTTAAAGACGGCTTGACGATTTAAAATGATTTATTAGCGGGCTAGCAAAATACACATTTTAGTTTGTTTTGATTTTGAAAGGGGGCGTGGTTGCCCGAGAAAGGGCTCGTGACCCGACCCGTAAAGGGCGGGGCAGCGCTTTTTGGCGCCCGCGCCAAAGAATTTGGGCACAATGCCAGACATTTGCCGCGGTTGAGCTATGCGCGGATAAAAGTGCGGGGAATGCTTCATTTTCGTTTTGGCTTTCAATGAAGAGAGATGACGGTGCATGTGTAAAGCGTGCTTACAAAATTTTTTGAAAATTTTCTTTCGGCACTGGCAACTAGGCCTAGGTGGCAGATATTTCGACATTTGTCTAGCTACCTATACCGGATATCTACACAAAGGATTCATACTTTTATTGGATTATACAGACGCTGATTTCAGTTTTTTACTGTCTTCAGACTTCAGCCTCAGGAATTGTTGCCGTAGAACTAAGACTAAGTTAGCTGTGCCGATTTGTGGACCTAAAAGATTCAGTTTGCAACTTCAGGATTGAATTTTTTCTTGGCGGTTCGCTTGATTGAACTTTGGAGGTGATTGCATCCAGGATTCATTGGACTTGGGCTGAGTGACGGAGCTTCGAGTCTAACTCTAGTTTCGCGAGTTGATCATGCCAAAGGTTAAGGCCAAGAAAATAACGACCGCAGGTGCGAGGAAGGGAGATGACACACCGAAGAGGAGGCCGGGTCGGCCGAGAGGTCCACGGGCGACGTCAACCCCCGCAAGTGTGGATCTGGGGCTGGGAGGCGGCAACAACGGGCCAGGAAGGAGCGGTGAGTTAAATCCCTCTCAGTCTCAAGTTGTCGATGTTGATGAAAAAAGTGGTAGGCCTAGGTCTAAAGTTAGTGATAAAATGGCAGAGCTAGATCTAGATCTAGTGGGGCGGGAAGGCCAGGCGCCCGTGGGCAGATCTATTGCTTGGCATGAGATAGTAGCTCAGGAGTCGGATACCGGTAGCTCGGGGCAGGCTCAGCCAGCAGTTTCAGTGCCGGCGCGGTCGGCAGGGGTAGCCGAAGATCTAGGCCTAGATCTAGTGGAGGTCGGTGTTGAGAGATCTGAGCCCCAGGCGCCTAGGCTTTCTGCCGTGTTGGGGGCACCGGAACCATTTATTAGCGCATGCGACCCACTAGGTGTGGAAGTGGCTATCTCACTGAAGGAAAAAATTTGGGCAAGTGAATATATAGATTTGGGAGTGCTCCTTAAGCATAATAATGCACGTGATGAGTTTGGGGCCTTGAGTGTAGGTGACACCACTTTGAGTTTGTGTCAATCGGGATCTGGTCTTGGTTTGCAACTTCAACCTCAATCAAAGGCTAAGAAAATCATGTCGGTAGAGCAGTGGACTTCGGTGTTTCTAGTATTTGCCTCAATTTACGCTGAGAAGCACATTGAAAGGAGCAGGGAGCTCATGAAATATATGGATTTGATAAGGCATGCAGCCCGTGCGTTTGCAGGTTATGGCTGGCGTGACTATGACACTCAGTTTAGGAGCAAGCAGGCGCGTTTACCCGGGCGATCCTGGGCGAGCGTCGACGCCGAGTTGTGGTTGATGCTGGTGGCCTCTAATGGTCCGCGGCAGCGCCACAATTTACCCCATGCCCCTCGCCATCAGTTCTACAGAGGGGAGTACGGCGCGAGAAAATCTTTTCCCTTCGGAGGAAAGGGACCCGGAGCCAATGGCACACCCAGCCGAGGCGTGTGCTTTGCCTTTAATAGAGGCAAGTGCATGCGAGGCAAAGCTTGCATCTATGAGCACAAGTGTTCCCGCTGCCAGGCGACAGGTCATGGGGCTAAGCAGTGTAGCCAAGGGCGGGCCGGTTCCAGTCCCGCTGGCAGTAAATAGGTCTACGGCTAGTGCGGTGTCGTCTATTGCTCCGACCCCTATTAAGTTAGCACGTTTGGTGCCCATGTTAGCTACTTATCCTAATCAGGAGCATGCTCAGTGCTTGTATAATGGTTTTAAGTTTGGTTTTTCATTACATTTTGAAGGGGACAGGGTCCCATTGGTTGTTAAAAACCTGAAATCAGCATTCGAACACATGGATACGTTGAAAAAGAAATTGAGGGATGAAATAGACTTAGGTAGGATAGTTGGGCCTTTTGTTGTTCCTCCCTTCGAGAATATGAGGTGTTCACCAGTGGGGTTGGTGCCCAAAAAGGCCCCAGGGGAGTTCCGTATGATTCAACATTTATCGGCACCCAGGGGAAATTCAGTTAATGATGGCATACCGGAGGGGCAGTGTACAGTAACATATTCGTCCTTTGATTCGGCGGTAGATATTGTGACGCAATTGGGGCGGGGTGCCCTTATGGGAAAGACTGACATTAAGTCAGCTTTCAGGCTCTTGCCTGTTCACCCAAAAGATTTTGAGTTGCTTGGGATGTATATAGATGGTCGTTACTATTTTGATCGTTGTTTGCCGATGGGCTGCGCAGTTTCTTGTTCCACTTTTGAATGTTTTAGTACTTTTTTAGAGTTTTGCGCGAGAAAAGTTGCGAAGTCGCAAAATATTGTCCATTATTTGGATGATTTCTTTTTTGCAGGCGGCCCTGCCTCGGAGGATTGCAGGCGGGCAATGCATTGTTTTGAAGCAATTTGCGAACGATTTGGGGTGCCCATAGCGCGAGAAAAAACGGAAGGCCCGACCACACAGTTGTCATATCTTGGGCTGGTAATAGATAGCGTTTCTCAGCAGGTTCGGGTACCGGAGGACAAAATTGAGAAATTAGTAGGGAAATTAAATTGGGCGGTACAGAAACAAAAAATTTCCCTAAGAGACATTCAGTCGATTGTAGGTAGTCTAAACTTTGTATGTAAGGCAATTGCTCCAGGGCGAGCATTCATGAGACGGCTCATTGACTTAACTAAGAGCGTTAAGCGTCCTTTTCACATGGTTAGGTTGACGAGAGGGGCTAAGGCTGACTTGCGGGTTTGGTTGGAGTTCTTGGCACATTTTAATGGTCAAGTTTTCTTCCGGGCTCCAGGCTGGTTTGGAAGCGAGGAAATTCAGTTTTTCACTGATGCGGCGGCTGGCATTGGTTTTGGAATTTTCTTTGGAGGCAGGTGGGCTCAATCCAGGTGGCCTGCTGATTTCCAGGCCGGTAGGAGGTCTATAGCTTTTTTAGAGCTATTCCCTATTTGGGTAGGCTTGGAGATTTGGGGCATGGAGCTAAAGGACAAGAATATATTGTTTAATTGTGATAATCAGGCCGTGGTGGCAGTACTTAACAAGCAGTCGGCGCTATGCCCTGATATTATGGTTTTGGTGAGGAAGGTGGTGATTATATGTTTAAGCAATAATATAGTGTTGAGGGCTAGGCATGTACATGGATGTGATAATGGTATAGCTGATGCACTATCTCGATTTCAGATGCCGAGGTTCCATGCGTTAGCACCGGGGGCCGCCCGGGAGGGCGTGGAGGTTCCAGTCCGTCTTTGGAAGAGCTGGCTATCGAGAGAAGTCGACTGCTGATGGCTTCTAGGGCAGCTCGAACACACACAACTTACTCTATTGCCTTGGGGGCATACGTGAAATTTTGTAAAGTGTACGGATACGACCCCCAGCTACCCCCTAATGTAGAATGGGTGGCGCAGTTCATTTCTTATTTATCCTTTATGGGATATGCAGGGTCTACTATTCAAACATACATATCTGGGTTGGCATTTTATATGAGTTCATCTGGGCTAAAGGATGTGACCAAGAGTTTTGTGATTACAAGGTTAATTGAAGGGTGTAGGCGAAGTACTTTGAGAAGAGATGCTAGGCATCCAATCACATTGTCTGTGTTAAATAGAATGCTCGCCTACTTGAGGCATGTTTGTGGTAGTCATTACGATGTTTTGATGTACTCTGCTGCTTTTTCAGTGGCATTTTATGGTTTGTTGAGAGTTAGTGAGTTGACAGTAGAGTCCAGGCATAGATGTGAGTCTATTCTGCAGCACACAGATGTTAGGGTCACTGGCGATGCACCGCATCGCAGGGTGGAATTATTCCTAAGGAAGTCAAAGACTGACCAGCGGGGAAATGGGTGCACCATTTCGATACCAGAGTTGGGGACAGTTAGCTGCCCTGTGATGGCGGTTATTCGTTATTTAGAAATCCGCCCAAAGAATGGTGGAGCCTTCTTTTGTTCATATGGTGCTCTCCCGCTAACTAGGCGTGAATTTGGAAACATGATAAAACGATGTTTGACATACGGGGATATGCCGGCGGCAATGTTTTCATCGCATTCCTTTCGTATTGGGGCGGCTACGACCGCTGCCATGGCCGGTTGCTCGGATGAAGAAATCCAACGCATGGGGCGTTGGGTTTCGAGTGCACATCGGAGATATATAAGACTCGACATGGTTAAGTAAAAAAATAAAAAAAAAAAAAAAAAAAAAAAAAAGAACGAAAATATATATGAAATGATGATTTTAGGTTATTTGACATTTTGACCAAAATCAGGTGTAAGTTATCTTCCAATAATGTCACAACGCGTTTACTTTACACGAGGACATGTGCTTTAATCAAAGCCGTGGCCGATGGGTTGTTGGATATTTGGGTGTATAATTCTCAATATATCTGCTTACATGGTATTGTTTTATTTTATTCAGCCCTATTCAGAAGCAGGGTGGTATGTTCAGTGCCAAGAGGCTTGTTTACAAAGGAGCCCTTGTTACAGTATACATTATACATTATACATTATGCATCATATATTATACATTATACATTATACTTTATTACATTCTTTATACAAAATGAAGAAAGAGATGGTACTATATTGATGGGAATGTGTTTATACGTTATACATTATACATTATACCTTATACATTTTACATTATACATTATACCTTATACATTTTACATTATACATTATACATTATTATAAATTGATTGGAATGTGCTCAGACATTATACATTATACATTATTATATATTGGTTGGAATGTGTTTATACATTATACATTATTACATTATACAAAAGGAAGAAAGGGATAGTACTATATTGATTGGAAGGTGTTTGGAACATCAGATTGATCATAACGACCCCCCCCCCCCCCCCTGTACATGTTGATATCAATATACATGTATCATCAAAATAACTCTGGGCTTAATATTGAATGAGTAAGTGCGGGTTTAATGATATCACACAATTACGAGCATTCTGCTTTTTAGAGAGAATGTTACAACGGTATAATGACGTGTTTAATATCAATGCTTTCAGGATTAAGGGGAGGGGTCAAAAATGTGATTACATACATTGTATCTTGGAGGGGAAAACCCCGTGATGAAGGGGTGGTGAAGGGTAGCAGACCTTTCAGGGGGAAATTTTCATACTTCAAAATTCTGCCCAGCCCTCTTTTCTTGTTTTCTATTACAGGACCTGTGGTGTGGATCATAGGGGACTCGATAGTGTTTTGGGCACATCGCAGGGCGAAGAACACCGGCGAGGCTGACCTTGGACTTGGAACGTCGGTCCGCTGGTTGGGGAAAAGGGGGCTACGAATTGAAGGGGTAAGCGATTGGTTAGATAAGATGGGTCGGAGTGAACCAAAGCCTTCAGTAGTAGTATTGCATGTAGGAACGAATGACATTGAGGCACTGTCCAAGAAGAAGCTGGCTAGTTTGACGTATAGACTTTTTGACGCCAATAAGGACAAATTTCAAATAGTGTGGTCGGACATTTTGGAGAGGGTTTGGTACCCCGCTGGCTGTACAGGAGATCAAGGTAAATTGGACTTAAAGAGAAGGGCGGCCAATAGGTACGCCAAGGCTTTAGCTGCAAGATTTCATGGTAAAGCCATACCGCATCCATCAATATCCCATAATGACATTTCGCTGTACAGAACTGATGGCCTACATCTGGCCGATGAAGGGTTGGACAGATTTATCAGTGAGTTAAAAGTTGGTCTTTCATATCTTCGTTGAGTATGTATTTATACATTTTACCTTAGTCGCTCCGGCGTGACCGACTCCAGACCGTCCGATCCGATAGTATGAATAAGGGTTTTGGCTGGTCTGGAGCCGGTTTCACCAGTGTGTCTATGCTTTCATAATGTATCATTTGTTGTTATTTAGCTGCTCATGCATTTACGTTCAATGTATGCATGCATTAAATCATGTTGGGGTCAGTTATGGATAACCTAGATATACATTGTAATGGAGGAATGAGCAATGTTCCCTGGTACCCCCCCCCCCCCCTGGTAAAAGCACTAAGGATGATAACGTTGGTGAATACTAGTAGAATGATCCTGTAATGGTTGCTAAGATTTATTGAATATCTTGGTAGATACGAGTAAAATTTTGACGTGTTTGTTGGCGGTCGATCATATATAAATAAATTATATATTCTCGTTTGGCGGTAATTTGGCAATTAGGCCACCTGAAACACGTATTTTCCAAGAATAATTGGGTATTTCTGGTCATGCCAGGGCAGGCATGTGGATTTTAATCAATTATGTTATGTTATTATGTAAGTTGCAGGTCCCCACTCGTTACCTAGGTGAGGGGGACCTATTTGTACATACAAATGTTTGAGAACGCTGTTAAACTGAAATAATTGTGTCATGCTTAAAGTTTAATCTTAGCCTGACCTGATCTTAAAGGCGGGCAGGCTGGTCTATAGTCATGGGCATTCATATATCTCTATATGCTATATTTATGTCATCTGTAATCCACCGATAGCTCATAATTAATAGCTGTGCTGGGATTCCGGTCCGGCTAGCAGGGAACCAGTGGGAAAACAGCCATGAATTTTAAACATTGAAGAACTTACGAGGGGGGCCTTCTAGCCGGGGGTTTAACCCCTCTCCGAGGAGCTTATTAAACAAGGGTATCGGTTGGTTACAGACATTATCGGTATATGTATATGTGATGATATTCATACACTGTACACAAAAAGCAGAATTGGTAAAGATGCACATTCATCTCTATTTTCATTAAAGCCACGACAAATCGCAATTCACTTGTTCTTGTTGTTTTGTTAGCCGTGAATAATGGATTTTAAAGACGGCTTGACGATTTAAAATGATTTATTAGCGGGCTAGCAAAATACACATTTTAGTTTGTTTTGATTTTGAAAGGGGGCGTGGTTGCCCGAGAAAGGGCTCGTGACCCGACCCGTAAAGGGCGGGGCAGCGCTTTTTGGCGCCCGCGCCAAAGAATTTGGGCACAATGCCAGACATTTGCCGCGGTTGAGCTATGCGCGGATAAAAGTGCGGGGAATGCTTCATTTTCGTTTTGGCTTTCAATGAAGAGAGATGACGGTGCATGTGTAAAGCGTGCTTACAAAATTCCCACCTCCTCCCCATTACCATCCTCTAGTTATAATTAAGGGGGATGTTGACATATATATCGTGGGGGGATTCTTGCATATTATGGATATGGTTGTGTATTTATTGTCCTTGTGCATTCTTAATGTTATTTTGTTTATTTAGTTTTTGTTTGCAAGGAAGAAGTCAATTCGAAATTACTATGAAGCAGGTTATGCCTCAAACGTTCATGTGAGTTGTCATAAAAATCCAAGTTATGGATGGTTATAGAAAAAATCTGGGGATTGAAATTATAATTTTCTCAGGTCATTTGAGAAGAAATGTTTATGAATTCATAATTTCTATGTATGTTTTATTTTCCTCTACCATGAGCATTATATATGAAGAAATGTTTGATAAGATTGCATAGGCTTCATTTCAGATAAAGTTATTTCTCGGGTCTGCATCGGACTCCTTAGGAATTAGACGGAAGTATTGTCCCAATTTTTAGGCTTCTTCAAGTTCAGCCGAATGTTCAGGTCTTTAGGCGTAGTATGTTGGTATACTTATGTGAATTTGTATGGTAATTTTGTCATGGTGTATTTATTATTAATACTGCCCACCTTTGGTATAGGAAGCAGCTCACGCATCAGTCAGATTTGAGTTATGGTTTTTAAATATCTGTTGTGTGCTGCCCGTTCAGGCAGAAATTGTGAAGAAATGATCGTTTTGGGGAAAGATATTGAAGAAAATATTATTTAGTTTAATTGCATTGATGTATATGTTAATGACGAACACGCATTGGTCATTTACAACGAGTGATACTTTCGTACCTTGCTTCCCTTTGCCAGAGTATGGCCATATTAGTGAATTTCGTTTGGTGAAACAAATTTCTTTCTGAATTCAATTTCCTTTATTAAAGTTCCTTTAAGGGGCTCAATATTTTCAGTGGGATGAAAATTGGATACCTATAGTTGGCTTGAATACCAGCAGTAGTTGATCTTGGCAAAGTGTGATTAGGGGGGGGGGGGGGGTACAAGTACTTTTGCATTTATATTTTCCAGGGAAGTTGTATTTGTTGAATCTATATGATACTCTATAATGAATGGTGTATGAAGTAGTTGGAGGGTGATGGTATACTTTTCATGGTTAATTTCAGAATCTAGGCAGAGCCTAGGCTGATAGAAGAGCGTAACACGAATCCAAATTCGAGGGTGTTTGACCTGGTCGCACACCAATCCTAACAACGATCGTCGTGCATAAGTGGGCCGTAAGGGAATTTTATCCTCCTGTCCTATTTTGGCCAGTGGGCAGGCGGGTTTTCGCCCTTACTCGTTTTTGGGAGGAGTGTTGACGCCTTGTGTGTTGTTGAAAAACAAGCAGTTGAAGTTCTGGGGGCATGATTTCAGTAAGAGGCGCATTATTAAAGTACCTCCTTTTTTCCTTTCCATGCCAGGGCAGGCATGTGGATTTTAATCAATTATGTTATGTTATTATGTAAGTTGCAGGTCCCCACTCGTTACCTAGGTGAGGGGGACCTATTTGTACATACAAATGTTTGAGAACGCTGTTAAACTGAAATAATTGTGTCATGCTTAAAGTTTAATCTTAGCCTGACCTGATCTTAAAGGCGGGCAGGCTGGTCTATAGTCATGGGCATTCATATATCTCTATATGCTATATTTATGTCATCTGTAATCCACCGATAGCTCA
Source organism: Lytechinus variegatus (assembly GCF_018143015.1). Lineage (NCBI taxonomy): Eukaryota > Metazoa > Echinodermata > Echinoidea > Temnopleuroida > Toxopneustidae > Lytechinus > Lytechinus variegatus. The sequence goes on along the minus strand of NC_054743.1, from coordinate 46,040,374 downwards.
TAATTAATAGCTGTGCTGGGATTCCGGTCCGGCTAGCAGGGAACCAGTGGGAAAACAGCCATGAATTTTAAACATTGAAGAACTTACGAGGGGGGCCTTCTAGCCGGGGGTTTAACCCCTCTCCGAGGAGCTTATTAAACAAGGGTATCGGTTGGTTACAGACATTATCGGTATATGTATATGTGATGATATTCATACACTGTACACAAAAAGCAGAATTGGTAAAGATGCACATTCATCTCTATTTTCATTAAAGCCACGACAAATCGCAATTCACTTGTTCTTGTTGTTTTGTTAGCCGTGAATAATAAAGAGTAAAAAATATTATTAGGGGTTAAAAAAAATTGTAGTGAGGGCTCTTTTTATGTAACGAAGTTCTAAGCTCGAGTTTATATAATAAATATTTTAAATTATGTAAAAGAAGGCAAAGTAATCCAACTCGAGAGCACAGGTCAGCACTCACAGTCCGCACCGTTCAGTGTTATTGGGGAAACGGTGAAGACCAAAAGAGGAAAGAAATATATTTTCTCCAATAAACAGCACAGCCATGGAGCTGGCACATTGGTGCAGGCATCGAATATGTGCAAACGAAAAAAAGGAAACAAACACGCAAGACCTATAAGTATCTAGCAAAGGTTTATCCGTTAGCACAGCTATCCCCATGTACCCCCAACCACACCAAAACACCCACACATGCACCTGTGCTGCAACATTGGGAAAAGAATAGAGCGGAATTGATAAAGTATACACAGAGGAAAACAAAACGAGGAAGAGAAACCTGGGGAAGGGCAGTTGCACCCACAAATGTAATAACGCCCACAAATGTAATAACGCCCACAAATGTAATAACACTTTACCCACAAATGTAATAACGCCCACAAATGTAATAACACTTTACCCACAAATGTAATAATTTCACCCACAAATGTAATAATGCACTTTACCCACAAATGTAATAATTTTTGATCGCCCACAAATGTAATAATGACTTTACCCACAAATGTAATAAATTTGAAGGGATTTTTGGCAAATCCGTTCTGAACTAAAATCGTATAGTAATGCGTTCATATAGCACTAAAGTGCAAAGTCTCTTTTCCTGACCCGGTTAATTAACAAATCCAAAGTCTTTATTCCAGACCCGGTTGTTTCAAAAATTATAATATAAATCCAAAGTCTTTATTCCAGACCCGGTTGTTTAAAAATAATCATATAAGTACAAAGTCTTTATTCCAGACCCGATTGTTTAAAAAATAATCATATGAGCCTAAAGTCTTTATTCCAGACCCGATTGTTTAAAAAATGATAATATAAGTCCAAAGTCTTTTCTCCAGACCCGGTTGCTTAAAAAATTATAATATAAATCCAAAGTCTTTTTCCAGACCCTGTTGTTTCAAAAATTATAATATAAATCCAAAGTCTTTATTCCACACCCGGTTGTTTTAAAAAATAATAATATATGTCCAAAGTCTTTATTCCAGACCCGATTGTTTCAAAAATGATAATATAAGTCCAAAGTCTTTTCTCCAGACCCGGTTGTTTCAAAAATTATAATATAAATCCAAAGTCTTTATTCCAGACCCGGTTGTTTAAAAAATAATAATATGAGCCCAAAGTCTTTATTCCAGACCCGGTTGTTTCAAAAATTATAATATAAGTGCAAAGTCTTTATTCCAGACCCGGTTGTTTAAAATATAATCATATGAGCCTAAAGTCTTTATTCCAGACCCGATTGTTTCAAAAATGATAATATAAGTACAAAGTCTTTATTCCAGACCCGGTTGTTTAAAAAATAATCATATGAGCCTAAAGTCTTTATTCCAGACCCGGTTGTTTAAAAAATTATAGTATAAATCCAAAGTCTTTTTCCAGACCCTGTTGTTTCAAAAATTATAACATAAATCCAAAGTCTTTATTACAGACCCGATTGTTTCAAAAATGATAATATAAGTCAAAAGTCTTTTCTCCAGACCCGGTTGTTTAAAAAATTATAATATAAATCCAAAGTCTTTATTCCAGACCCTGTTGTTTCAAAAATTATAATATAAATCCAAAGTCTTTATTCCAGACCCGGTTGTTTAAAAAATATTAATATAAGTCCAAAGTCTTTATTTTAGACCCGGTTGTTTCAAAAATTTAATATAAATCCAAAGTCTTTATTCCAGACCCGGTTGTTTCAAAAATAATATGAGCCCAAAGTCTTTATTCCAGACCCGGTTGTTTGAAAAATTATAATATAAGTACAAAGTCTTTATTCCAGACCCAGTTGTTTAAAAAATAATCACATGAGCCTAAAGTCTTTATTCCAGACCAGATTGTTTCAAAAATGATAATATAAGTCCAAAGTCTTTTCACCAGACCCGGTTGTTTCAAAAATTATAATATAAATCCAAAGTCTTTTTCCAGACCTGGTTGTTTAAAAAATAATAATATAAGTCCAAAGTCTTTATTCCAGACCCGATTGTTTCAAATATTATGATATAAGTCCAAACTAAGATACGATAATGATGTTCCGGTGGAAAAAAAATGAGAATCGAGCCTAGTCTTCTCTCCAGACCCAGTTAATTAAAACTGGTGGAATCAAAGTCTTTGTTGTTGTTTTAAATTATACTGAACGTATTGTGAATATACGCGCCATGAGTAAATTGAGAATCAAGCATAGTCTTTTCTCCAGACCCGGTTATTTAAAACTAAAAACTAAAACCTATATAGTAATGCCTTCATATAGCACAAAAGTCCAGTCTTTTTCCAGACGCAGTAGTTTCAAAAATTATAATGTAAGTCCAAAGTCTTTTTTCCAGACCCAGTTATTTCAAAAATTATAATATAAGTCCAAACTAAGATACCATAATGATATTCCAGTGGAAAAAAGAAAATCGAGCTTAGCCTTTTCTCCAAACCTTGTTATTAAAAAATTGTAAATAACAATACAACAACAACAAAAACCGTATAAAGACCCCATAATCTTATTAATGCTGGATAACATGGACATATAGCGTAGTCTTTCAGCCAGACCCAGTCATTTGTTTTTCAAAATAAGGCTAAGAGTAAAAATATAAATAACTCCAAATCTAATACCAAGCAATCCTTGAACCTAAGAACATGTTCTTAAAAAGAGGTTTAGAATGTTGTCTTTATTCCAGACCCAATCATTACAAAAATTACGAAAAAAAATCTTCTTACATAAGACCCTATCATATTCTCTTGGAATAACATGAGTTGTAAAACGTACTCTTTCCTCCAGACCAGGTTATCTAAGAAATTAATTAAAAAACAAAATCAAATCTAAAACCAATTTTTAAAATTTATACCCAGTAAAAAATATGTCTGTACCCCACACCCAGATTCTTTTGTATAATAATACTAAGACCCCTACAAAACATTGTAGTTATGCATTTGCAAAGAAAACGTCCATTTTCCAGACTTGGTTATTATTTAGAAATAAAATTGTCTAAAACAAATACCCAATAATCTAACTACTGTGGAATAACATGGAGATCGATTGTAGACTTTCCTCCAGACACAATTATTTCAAGAATAAAAAAAACAATAAAACCCAACCCCCAACAACGAATCTAAGAACCAACCATCCTCCAAATTAAGACCAAGTAAAAAAGCACATGTTTAGAGCGTTGTCTCTATTCCAGACCCAGTCATTTACAAATTAATTCAAACATAAATTCAAACTTAAAAACATAAGACTTTGTCATATTCTTATTCCTGTTGAATAACATTATTATGATGCTTAGACCTTCGTCTAGACCCAGCTATTTATAAGATAAACAAATATCAAAAAATCAAAGCTAAGACCAATCTTTAAAATTAAACCCAGTTAAAATGCTTGGGTTTAGAGAGTTGTCTTTACCCCACATCCAGTTCTCTTAAAATACAAATTAAGCAAAAGATTAATCTAAAAACTTAGACACCAGCATCTCCCAAACTATAAAACCCTTTGGTAAGGCATACCGTAAGTTGGTATACAACTTGTTTTTGTTTGATGGAAGTGAAATGAATAAAATTGAATACCACAAAAACGTCAAAATAATAAAAGGTGTAAATATTCAGATCTGAATGGTATGCACCTTAAAAACCCAAAATAACATTAACAAAACGTTATTCTACATCAATGATATTGTGGCGTCTTGTTAATATTGTTTGTCTGTTTTTATCGTTTCTAATAATTTCCTATTTTGAAATAACTGCATGGGTCTAGAGCAAAGACTACACCATATTTAAAGACTGGGCGTTGTGGTGTGCGCCTGTAATCAAAGCTATGTGGGGAAGTTACAAATTGATGCAGAGGTTCGAGCCCTTGTCACGTCTTTCGGATGGTGACGTTAAAGGTCGGTCCCAGACGTAAATAATCATATCTGATTGAGACACGTCTGACAAAACTCAAACACACACACACACCCACACACGTTTGCCCCCCGGAAAGATTAAACCTCAAGATGTTGATGGACCTGAATCCACCGACGGGATAGCCTAACTCCGTAACTCTGGTACGGGTGTGGGAGGGGGCTCTTCTTTCTTTGCCTGTCTCTCTTTCAGTCATTTCAAATCAGTTTTTTCCTATCTTATCACTTCTTGATCACATAAATCCTCTCTCTCTCTCTCTTTACTTAACGGGTCAATATAACCACAGAAAATATATCTTAGGCCACCGATATTATTGGAATTGTAACTAATAAAAAAATGCTGAATGTATTGCAAATGGTGCTTGGTACACTGAAAATTTAAAGTACCGAAGAACTTGTTAAAACTTCATCCCCTCTTGCTAGAATGATTTTCTTTTATATAATATCTCATAGATCGTCGATCAACAACCTTATCGTTTACGGGAAGTAATCCCCATATTGTGTGCTGATATCTTATTCCTCAGTTTTTTGTTTTATATGTATTTAAAGGTTTTGTGTTTTTTTTTCATAAAAAAGGAATGAATATACAAGAAATAATAATAATAAACAAGTGGAATGCCTCTGACCATCTCACCTGCATCACGCGATTCAACATAGCAGCAGTGCTGACTTTGAAAACTACTATAACTCGCACAAGATGTTAAGTGATACTTGGTTACTCTTATTTCCACGTTTTATGAATTAGAACAATACACTTACAGAGATAGGATGGTAATTCAACAAATACCCCCAATGTGGCCAAAATTCATTGACCTCACATGACCTTTGACCTTGATCATGTGACCTGAAACTTGCACAGGATATTCAGTGATACTTTATTACTCTTATGTCAAAGTTTCAAAAGTCAGATCAATAAACTTGCAAAGTTATGATGGTAATTCAACAGATACCCCCATTATGGCCAAAGTTCATTGACCTTTGACCTTGGTCATGTGACCTAAAATGCACACAGGATGTTCAGTGATACTTGATTACTCTTATGTCCAAGTTTTATGAACTAGACCAACATACTTTCAAAGTTATGATGGTAATTCAACAAAAAAAAACACAATTCGGCCAAAGTTCATAGACCCTAAATGACCTTTGACCTTGACCATGTGACCTGAAACTTGCCAAGGGTGTTCAGTGATACTTGATTACTACTATGTCCAAGTTTCATGAATCAGATCCAAAACCTTTTTAAGTTTTGATTGTAATTCATCAGATACCCCCAAATCGGCCAAAGTTCATTGACCCTAAATGACCTTTGACCTTGGTCATGTCACGTAAAACTCATGCAGGATGTTTGGTAATACATGATTAACCTTATGTCCAAGTTTAATGAACTAGGTCTATATATTTCTTAAGTTATGATGATATTTCAAAATCTTAACCCCAGGTTAAGATTTTGATGTTGATTCCCCCAACATGGTCTAAGTTCATTGACCCTAAATGACCTTTGACTTTGGTCATGTGACGTGAAACTCTAATAGGATGTTAAGTAATACTTGATTAACCTCATGGCCAAGTTTCATGAACTAGGTCTATATACTTTCTAAGTTATGATGTCATTTCAAAAACTTAACCTTAGGTTAAGATTTGATGTTGACGCCGCCGCCGCCGTCCCCGTCGGAAAAGCAGCGCCTATAGTCTCACTCTGCTATGCAGGTGAGACAAAAAGAAGTAATAAAAATAATACTAAATAAAATTGTTACACTACTTCTCATACAGTGGGTGGCAAAAATAGTTAATCATGACTTATTGCCAAATAAAAACATGGAATGGAATGGTTATCCCCTCTTGTTAGAATGTTTTTCTTTTATATAATATATCATAGATCGTCAATCAACAACTTTATCGTTTTCGGGAAGTAACCCCCTATTGTTTACTGATATCTTATTTCTCAGTTTTTTTCATATGTATTTTAATGTTTTGTTATTTAGGTTTTTTCAAAGAAAAAAGGAAGGAATATACAAGAAATTATTTTTTTCAAAGGACAAGTCCACCCCAACAAAAATTCAACAAGCATAACACTGAAAATTTCATCAAAATCGGATGTAAAATAAGAAAGTAATGGCATTTTAATGTTTCGCTTCATTTCGCAAAACAGTTATATGCACATCTCGGTCGGTATGCAAATGAGGAACTGATGACATCACTCACTCACTATTTCTTTTGTATTTTCTTAAATGAAATATGAAATATTTTTTTTTCTCGTCATTGTCATGTGAAATGAAGTTTCATTCCTCCCTGCAACACGTGGAAATTTATTATTTTAACATTTTGTGCTTTAGGCAAGGAGGTCCTAACCGTCAAATTCGTAAAAATTGAAATAATGCATAATTCAAACAATGAAAACCAAAAGAAAGAGTGAGTGAGTGACATCATCGACTCTCTCATTTGGATGTAGCTGGCACGTTCATATAACTATTTTGTTAAAAATAAACAAAACTTTGAAATGTCATAACTTTCTTATTTTACATCCGATTTTGATGAAATTTTCAGCATTGTGCTTGTCTGATTTTCCTCTATTGATTCAAATAAACATTTTTCTGAGGTGGACTTGACCTTTAATGGTTGCAGGGTCTTTGTTTTGTTGTTGTTGTTGTGTTTTTAATGACTTTTATAACTGGGTCTGACAGAAAGACTATGCTACATTTCCATGTTATTCAACATAAATAGGATCGTGGGTCTTTTTTTTATAATTATTATAATTTTTGAAATAAATGGGTCTGGAAAAAAGACTGGACTTATATTATAATTTTTTAATTAACCGGGTCAGGAAAAAAGATTTCGCATTTATGTGCCATATAAACACATCACTATAAAGTTCCAGCTTTTAGTTACCGGGTCTGAAGCAAAGACTATGCTTGATTTTCAATTTACCATTAGCGTCTGGAGAAAAGAATAAGCTCGATTCTCATTTTTATTCCACTGGAATATCATTAATGTATCTCATTTGGGACTAAAATTATAATTTTTGAAATAACCGGGTCTGGAAAAAAGACTTTGGATTTATATAATGATTTTTTTAAACACCCGGGTCTGGAAAAAAGATTGTGGATTCATATCATGATTTTTGAAACAACAGGGTCTGGAAAAAGACTTTGGACTTGCATTATTATTTTTTAAACAACCGGGTCTGGAATAAAAACTTTGGACTTATATAATCATTTTTGAAACAATCGGGTCTGGAATAAAGAATTTGGACTTATATTATTATTTTCTAAACAACCGGGTCTGGAATAAAGACTTTGGACTTATATTATTATTTTCTAAGCAACCGGGTCTGGAATACAGACTTTGGATTTATATTATAATTTTTGAAACAACAGGGTCTGGAAAAAGACTTTGGATTTCTATTATAATTTTTGAAACAACCGGGTCTGGAATAAAGACTTTGGGCTCATATTATTATTTTTGAAACAACCGGGTCTGGAATAAAGACTTTGGGCTCATATTATTATTTTCGAAACAACAGGGTCTGGAAAAAGACTTTGGATTAATATTATAATTTTTGAAACAATCGGGTCTGGAATAAAGACTTTGGGCTCATATTATTATTTTTGAAACAACCGGGTCTGGAATAAAGACTTTGGGCTCATATTATTATTTTCAAAACAACCGGGTCTGGAATAAAGACTTTGGATTTATATTATAATTTTGAAACAACCGGGTCTGGAATAAAGACTTTGGGCTCATATTATTATTTTTTAAACAACCGGGTCTGGAATAAAGACTTTGGACTTATATTATAATTTTTGAAACAACCGGGTCTGGAATAAAGACTTTGGGCTCATATTATTATTTTTTAAACAACCGGGTCTGGAATAAAGACTTTGGATTTATATTATAATTTTTGAAACAACCGGGTCTGGAATAAAGACTTTACACGTTTGTGCTAAATGAACGCATTACTATACGATTTTAGCTTAGAACGGATTTGCCAAAAATCCCTTCAAATTTATTACATTTGTGGGTAAAGTCATTATTACATTTGTGGGCGATCACAAATTATTACATTTGTGGGTAAAGTGCATTATTACATTTGTGGGTGAAATTATTACATTTGTGGGTAAAGTGTTATTACATTTGTGGGCGTTATTACATTTGTGGGTAAAGTGTTATTACATTTGTGGGCGTTATTACATTTGTGGGCAAAGAGGTTTAACAGACAGGAGACGAATGGTAATGGAAGAGATTTACAAAAAAGAGCATAGCATGTACGTGTACGAAAAATAACCTTTTGCATACGCAGCAAAGGGACCTGCAACGAGTAACTGTTGTACATTCCTTCACGCTCTCGTCGAGAGCATTCAATTGATGACTCTGGCATGTCTGGCAATGAATAGAAAAGAATGTTGAACAGCGATGATGAGAACCTTCGGATTGGTGAAAAAATGGCAGAGGAAATAATGGCAGAGGTAGTAAAGGCAGAGGTAGGGCCTATACCCAATACAAAAAAGAATGCCATCCGATAGGAGCCGGATGGTCATCCGATAGTTATCGGATAGCATTTAAACAGTTATTTGGTAGCTATCAGCAATCATCACCTACCGGATGTCTTCTTGATAGTTTCTTGTCCAGTTATCAGCAAGACATCGGCTAGCCAATGGCCACATAATAACTATTAGAAACACGTCAGCAAACTCATTTTTTTAACAGTGTCTCACTCAACCATCAGGAAGACATGAGCTAGTGGATGTCTTCTTGATGGCTAAGCAGTTCGTATCAGGTAGCCATCAGGTATTTTTTCAGTTAAAGAATTGGCGGGAAATTCAGTTCTACAAATGGAAATGGACATGCGTCCTACAGCTAAAGATTATGGTGGTGCAATTCTTTACAATTCTCGACCTAAACTACCTTCTTTAGCATAAGTTAGGAACTGATCTTTTGTTTCAAGTACAGTAAGTGATCAGAACTGTTTCATTTCAATTTCGTATTGCATCATAAAATGTTAAATCAAATGTTTAAGCTAGATAATGCACAAGTTCATGATCATTCACTGAAGCCCCAAGCTTGAGTTTTATGTAGAGGTAGTCATACCAGCGGAGTTTTCAATTCGTAACTTATAAGTAATTGGTCTTGAATGGACTTATGTATTGATATTTGGTGTGCATGCGTAGCCTATATTCAGATTTCGAAGGCGAATTGGATCCAGTAAAAAAGGGGGATTATATATATTTAGCCTTTTTAACAGAATGAGGGAAAATATGACGTCATTCAAACTATACAGAAAATATTACGGTTATCTGGTTATAGGCAATTCCATCCTTACACAGACATTACATTTAGCATTTTGTTTTCGAAATTTGGGGGCTGACTGTATCATTGTCGTTCGTTGAACGTTGCATTATATTAATTGTTCAGGGCTGCCAAAACTCATGCAATGAGCGAGTGGCTCATTCATATTTGATCTCACCCGTTTGGACCCTTCCAATTTATCATTGCCATTATTCCGATAGTTATCGGTTGGCATCCTCCGATAGCCATCCGATAACCACCAGAGAGTCACGCAACACACCCATCAGTTAGATCATCAGCTAGCAGATGGCTTGCGGATCGCATCTCTCCATCCGATAGTTATCGGATGGCATAGGTATCCGATAGTTCTATCGGATGGCACAGGTATCCGTTAGCTCTATCGGATGGCCAGTCTATAGACATCCGCAGCGCACAGTTTGTCTGTATAAGTAGTAATCAGTGGTAATGGCTGGGGGTTAATTTGCAGAAGTAATAATGACAGAGGTTAAAATGGCAGAGGTAAAATCGGAAAGGTACAGGTGGTCGGTCTTGAACCCCCATGCAATATATTGCCAAAAGGCACCCGCATGTACATAAATTAAATAAGAAAGGTTCCTACAAGAGAACTGAAACTATAATGTTAGACTAATTGAAATAGTAACATTTTTAAAATCGTAGATCGTCTTCACCAAATCGATAACCTTTGGGCTGGCATGGTTGGTGAGTCTTATCCTCCCCCCGGAATTAAATGTACGGCCTTCTCATCAATTTCCTTAAACCTTCACCAATATATTTTTACAACTATTCATCAGGCATGTCAGGGCGATTTTTTCCTTTCAAAGGAGGTCGGTAGAATGGTAGGCCTACCTAAGAAACACCCATACATATATACCCCTCCTTCTTCTTTTTTTTAACCTATGTTATTTTTGCCTCTACCAAAAAGAGGTACCTCTTTTTTCTCACCTTTACCATTTTTTTTCATCTGCCATTTTTCACCTTTGGGATGTGAAGTTTACAACTCTGACGAGTGTGTTAAAAATGCACATCACAATATGGAATAAGTAAGTTTTTTAAAAGGCCATGTAATATTTTCACATAATTGATGCCGCAAATATAATAGGTGATTTCAATGGTAACATCCTGAGTTTGTGAAATAGTGGTTCGGTGTGTTCAAGAAAGGAAGAACAAGTTAATAATCTAATTACATTTTATTGAGTTTGTTCTAATTGTTTTAAATGATTTTAAAAAGTATGTCCTCATCAAGATTTGCAACAAATCAGATGGGGTAATATCATACTGTTAAATCTAGTAATAAGATATTTTTTCCAGCTCAATCTCATATTCAAATAATTTGATTTAATGTTATGATCATTTAATTTCTCGATATAGTCATGGTGGCTTACGTAATTTTTCCTTTTGTATTTCATCATTAGTCACTTGAATGTATTTTCCGCGCAATATAATTATCAATACAATCAATATAATTTAGATTAACAACATGCAATTTTATTATCTCACAAGCATAATATTTATTTCCGCATGTGGGTTCATTATCTATGCCAAACATTGTTCAAGTGAATCACTTGAATTTTTACAAAGAGCATGCAATTTAAGAAAGGTGAATGAAAAATAAAATGCTGCATGGCGTGGCAGCTATTGAGTCAAATAAGTAAGCCTAACTTGAATTAGTACATTGTATTTCAAAATGTTAAGCAACAACTCATTTAAAATATGTTGATAATTTGGCAATTGCATTTCATTTACAGACCTACTTTTCCTGTTAGTAATACATGGAAATAATGTTATGAAATGTACTAGAATAGTTTTAAAGGCAAATTTCTCCTTGAACAAACGCCCTAGATTTTGTAGTCAATTTTTTTGTTTAGTTTGTCTAAACTTTTCCTTCCACCCCCCTGGCAAATCATTAATCTGTCTTTTCTTGTAAAAACATTGAACAGAGCAAAAAAGAAGAAAGTAAGTATTAATTGAAATGCTCACACACTCGGTATTGTCGTGTGAAAAGGAAAAATATTGTATTGAGCTTTACACCTTTGTAAACAAAACGTAAAACCCGCTAAAATGCAAACAAAAATGTTTTTATGATGAAAACTAAGGAAATTGTGAAAATTCAAATTTACGTTAAGCAAATAATAATCCAGCCGCAATGCATACAAATTATAACTCATTATCTGATTATACATTTACATATAAGATAAATATGCCATGCAAAACAAACGAATTATATATCATTGAGTTTCATTTCCCGACATTCATGATTTAAAAATACATCTTCAAATTTGTTATACCATTCACAAAAATCTTTTTCCTTAAAACGAAAATAAAAGAACGTGACAAATATTGAGATGATAAAACTTGAGATAGTCTTGATAATAAATGAATTCTAGCGTCTAGGGGCGATATATTCCCATTTCTCTTTTTCTTACGTTAAAAAGATAATTATTCCCTGTAAAAATTGAAGCAATGAATACCTTAATATGCATTAAATCAGTTGTCAGTTTATTTCATCTTATTATTTTGCACTCTTGGTGGTCAAATTTGAATAAACACAATTTTAAGTAATAAAACGTAAGAATAAATCGGGATATGACAAAGTGAATTCGCCATTTAACATTCGTGTAGACATACATAGAACTGTTTCACCGTAATAATGTAAGTCTTTACATGTTTCAAATGTCGAAAAAGTAATTGTGTCATTCGTGGTCCAATTTTAAAGTACCTATTATAGTATTGCAAGAGATATAACAAAATTTCAAATACCCTTCTGTATATTTTCAGGAAACACATTAATTCATTTCATTATAAGGGCACATTGACATTCGTATTTTCAACAGAAATTTTCACAAAAACGTATTTGAAGATTGCCATTGTGTAGATAAAGCGTTAATGTAGTTAAAGCAGGGACGTGTCCCTGGTTAAAGGAAGTATAGAGATATTAATTGAATACAAGCAATAAATAGCATTCATTAAGTATGATAATAATAAATTTATTAATACGAACATAGGTATATTTACTGAGGCCGTGAGGGTATCCAGGTCAGTTCTGAAAACTGTTCTCCCATCGGGCCCTAATATCATTATTACCTCGGCTTTAGCTGGGCTGCGTAGGCGCTCAGGCATTCAAGGAATTCCTTCCTAACGGGTACCCATTCACCTCACCTGGGCTGAGTGCAGCACAATATGGACAAATTTCTTGCTGAACCCCACAAAGTAATGAATCTAGGTTAACAATTGATAGAGCATAAAATTAATTTCCTGAGAGAAAAGCCTCTCCTTTCTATAACAATATTTTTTTTTTGTGTGTGTAACAAGGAAAAAACTACTTGGCTCATTTTTACTATTTGCCCATTGTGTAAATGTATTTTTTTTCTCAAAGAAAGGTACATTGCACTGTCGAATGGTATGTAGCTACAGATGTAATAATGTTACCATTAACATGTAATTTAGGATATTCTTAATTTGAAACCTGACCTTCCTCATGTAAATCTTTTCGATTCAGGATATATTTGTGTTACTTTATGACAACCAGGTCATGGCCACCTTTCAAATTAAGGGTCTCGAAAAAATATAAAGGTTTATCCCATTTCCTGGATGTTCTCCGTACTGTCTATTTTTTTTTCTACAAGACAACATATTATTTGGTCCACTGTAGAAACACCATTTCAAGATTTTGAGCTTGTTGTCTAAGCCCGTCATTGTAAGAACTATTAGTTAAACTTTAAAAAAAAGATTGTGTAGAAACTTTAAACAATCACACAAAAAGTTCAAACAACTTGTTATTAGAGTAAAAGGCTTAAACAATGCGCTATTTTCTGTATGTACTAGTGTTTGCAGTACATGCATTTGCATGTTAACATAACATAACAAGTGGGTTTTCTTCAAATTCAATTAACATGAGATTATATCGACCATTTGCAATAGAAATAAATATTGTTTTACACATTTTGCAAAATTATTTGACATCTAAATAGATCCTTGTCATTTCAATGGATCATTTCATATTTCACCTCATGAAGTATTTATGTCCATTGCACGAATGAACAGTCATTATTTGTATGCCATTCTTCATGAAAGTCTGGAATACCTTCAACACAGAGAGGTACATTTATGGTAAAAGTTTTTTATTCAGTTTCTGCAAAGTACTGTACCATGCACAATACATCTGTCCTGTCATGCATTTGGTTTGATTAAAAAAATGAATAGAGGTCCACCTCGAGAAAAAAAAAATCGAAAAAAAAATCCAACAAGCACAACACTGAAAATTCAATCAAATTTGGATGTGAAATAAGAAAATTCTGATATTTTAAAGTTTTGCTTATTTTTACAAAAAAAAGTTTATGCTCAACACAATGGTATGCAAATGATAGCGTCAATGATTTCCTCCACTGACTATTTATATTCTTGTTATTGTTTCAACTAAACAATATTTGGTTGTTCACAGATTCGGCAGTGATGACCTACATGACCAAACCACATAATGTTATGAACACGGTAATTCATCTGTTGGTTACACTTCGTAATTCCAAACATTCTTTATTCCGAAGGTTCGTAATTCCAAAACACGTAAATTGCCTATACCTCGATGTTCGTTAATCCGAAAACGAAAAAGGTTTCGTTAATCCGAACATTTGTGGCGTTATTCCGACGGTTCGTTACTCCGAAGATTCGATAATCCGAAAACGAAATAAGGTTCGTTTTTCCGAAGGTTCGTTAATCCGAAAACGAAATAAGGTTCGTTGTTCCGAAGGTTCGTTAATCCGAAAACTAAATAAGGTTCGTTTTTCCGAAGGTTCGATAATCCGAAAACGAAATAAGGTTGGTTAATCCGAAAATAAAATAAGGTTCGTATTTCCGAAAATGAAAATAATTCATGTTTACAAAAAGCTTTTAGGCTTTATTTTTCTGAGAGAGTATTATGAGCGAGCGGCTAGGTAAAAAAAAATCAAAGGTTAGGTTGGAAACATGGGGTCAGTTATTATTAAAATGGCATAATTGCGAGGTGTTGCGAGCGAGAATCACAAGCTTCGGAATTACGAATGTATGCGCACCTGTTTAGGGAGGAATAAATGTTTTCTTCATCCGACAATGAGGAAGAAATTGAAATGAGTGGATGATGTCATCAGGCCCCTCATTACGGACCAGGATGTACATATTACTCTTTGTGAAACCAGTCGAATCTTTGAAATGTCATAACTTTCTTATTTTACATCTGATTTTTAGGAAATGTTGTGCTTTATGCTTGTTGGATGTTTTCCTTTTATTCAAGAAAATTTTATTTTATGATGGACCTGTCCTTTAATATTCATCAAGTATTTTGGGTAATTGAATTTCCCGAGATTTTTTTTCTTAAGTTTGAAAATATCTTGGCTAAATCCGAACAATCTGTATATCCAAGTGTTCATAATCGTCTCTTGTTATTCCTTTGAACTGTATCATATCGTTTGATTCCAGTCTTTAGATCTCATAAAGTAGGAGACATCAGAACGACAAAAGACGGTACATTTCACACTTTTGAGTTATGTGAATTAATTATCAATATTTGCCCACCTGGTAATTGCGTGTAACTTGTAGAGAGAGTGCAGAAATAATTTTTAGTACGGATATACAAAATAATATGAAATGCAACTCACCAAAACTTCCAGAAAATTTGTGAACAATCGAATTAGACGTCCGCACTATAATTATGTATCACTTTCTGCCCTCTCATCATTTAGTAAGACCAAGTCAATTATTTCAAAACAACATTTCTTTTAACAAATAGAAGCCATCTTTTAGTTTCTTAAATCAATTGAAAGCGTAAAAAAGGTGTCCCCCACGCAGTCATCATGTTTAAAAAACGTACATTGATATTCATGTAAATGCTATGTTTTTCAATGGACGCACCCTCCTCCTCTTTTTCGTTTAAATGTCATTAAACAATCTCTTTTTAATTCCTTTGTAAAGTAATATTTTGTCACTCATAAAAGACATATCACCTTAGAATAATCTCATGACTAAATAGGTGACTCTAACAAGGACAAAAAATCTACCAATGTGTGAAAAGTAATTAGTTTTGATGAATTTGTCGTTTCTGCTACTTTTGATATTTTGTTCATTTTATCTAATGAAGACTCTGATAAGGAAATCTACATGGTTTCTTAAATCAACCCGCTGTATACTATGTATTACACCCACGGGTTTAAAAGATTTACTTAATAATACGCACACTCCCTAGTTAACAGTAATATTTTTATTTTGGATCATGAATAAAATACAAATTAGAAACTAATGTATGAAGTATAACTCTTCAATAATACAATTTCTTGCGATTAGGATCAACAGTGCATATATGTTACTTTCATGTCAATTTTAGATTGATAACAAAAAATCCTCGGTTTTTAACGTGTAAACGAAGTTGGAATATGAATCGTCAGCATAAAGAACAACGCGGACGACATTTCTCCAGTATTATTTATTTATCCAAGAGATTGGACCATTGTCAATGCCCTGTATTCAGCATATTAGCCATGTATGTATGATCGTTTTTTACAATTAATTTCCAGGCACGTTTTTGTTGTTTCTTTTGTCATTGGGGCACATACGCTATCCCTAACTTTTCTCAAAGTACTTTGGATGAGGCAAATTAATATTTGTTAGACAATTTAATCGATGTGATACATCGACTGACTAAGAATGAAAGTTCGAGAATGCCAATTAATTGCAAAAATATTGAAACAATACATCTCAATTTCCAGTTGGTTATAGATTTCATTATGATATGGTGTGTTGGCTCAGTTGGTGGAGCGTCCGTCTCACAACCGGGAGGTCGGTGGTCCAAACCACGGCCGCGTCAGACCAAAAGACGTTAAAAGGTGGGAGTTGCTGCTACCCTGTTTGGCGTTCAACAACAAAGGGATAGAGCCTCGTTGATCTGGCGCTACACAGCGCCTGCCGGGCCCACGATCAATTGGACAAAACACATTTTCGGAGTATTTCATTTCTGGTGTCTATTTCGAACAATAAGATATGGATTTTTATGCAAGTCGGGGAAGATAATGTTTACAAAAATAGGAATAGTCACAAATAACCCCAAATTATGAGAAATACAGCTTTGACGACGTGGTCAAGAATTGAACAAATGCGCAACTAATATCTATCGACTCATGCACAAATAAAATGATTTTACTAATGAATTCACAACAATTTTGTCATGTCACTTTTGATAATAATGGTGATAGGCCTATTATTACTATTTTTATTATTATTATTAATATTATTGTTAATATCATCAGACTGCTACTATCATAGAATGCTAGTACTACTACTCCTACTACCATGACTACTATCACCACGAGTTAATGCATAAATGGAGTGCCTAGTCAACAATCGGGCTCCATATCATTTCGCGTTCACGCATCACACAAGTAATCAAACATCATTCTCATTGCACTAATTCACCAGGCTAATATGTGTTATTTTTAATTTTAGTATAGTTAAAAAGCTTTGACTATCACAAGAAAGAGGAACGTTATGAAGTATAATACCGAAAATAATTCATAGGCTTTTTTCGCGGGTAACTTCCTCTTTCTTTGTGTCTGATGATACTGGTTTTCCCCAATGTTGTTTTCTGTCAAAATTATGTGTTTGTTCTCATTCTCGTTCCAATCGAGTTGGAGCAATATAAAAGTCATGGATTTGTTAAAGGGAAGCATACATGTCATAGAACAGAGAACAAAAAATAACTTATCTGCACGATTTGAATATTGCAAACCCTAATAAATATCGCAAATGCTACAATGCACTATTTTCCAGACAACCAAATAAAGCTTAAGAGTATGAACATGGTGAAGGAAAGAGATAATGTTTGCCCAAAGAACTGCATCTTTTTTATTGCAAACGATGGTCACATGTCATATTTTGCCAGCAGCCCCAAAATCAACAGTGATTTGACAAGGGAAACCTTTCTGTAAAAAGCTACCTAGTAAGTCTTCCAAAAGAGAAAAATTGAAAATAAGTTTTCTTTAAAGAGCAATTATTCTTCTAAATACCGTGAACAAAGTTTAGAAAGGTGAATGATAGAAAGGATGCTTAGGCGCATTTTTTTCTGACTGCTTGGAAGTTTCTTGAGGATTGCACAGTGTGCACGCCTCATTTGCTTTTGGTTTAGAATGATATAACAATAAATAATTAGGGTTTATTGAGATTTTGATGTTAGTTTTTTTTTGTTTGCCTTAACATGCAGATTTTTCGTTGGAGCGAATAAAATGGAATTAAGAAAGGGTCGCGAGACAATTTCCATGTAGGTCCCTTCTTTTTCCCAGGAAAATTTGCACAAATTTTCTCGTAAAGTACCAAACGTGACTTGACAACCGAAATAAACAATAAGTTGCCCAAATGATTTTGTAATTATAAAACAAATCCTAATTTTTCTAACGTGGAAACCAAGCTGGAATATGAATCGTCAACTCCAAAAACAATCTGGACAACATTTCCCCCGCATGATTGATTTTTTTTTCAGAAAGAATAGCACTCTGCCATTACGCTGTTATCAGCATGTTTAACATGCATGATTTTTTTTAATAATTAATTTCCAGACACTCTTTGTTGTTTCGTTTGCCATTGGGATACGTCGGAATGCCATCCCTTACTCCACCTGTGTTACTTGTTTTTGTATGAGGCAAATAATTATAGTCAGACAAATCCATCGATTCAATACATGAACTAACTATAAATGATATAATCGAGATCATTAATTTCTTCCAAGACTTTAAAAGAATACATTTCAATTTCAATATCGTAATATATTTCCTGATTAAAGGTTTGTTTGTAAGTTGGAGAAGATAATGGTAACAAAAAAGAACTGTCACGAAAATTCCCGAATTACGAGAAATATAAAGTAAATTACGTGTTCAAGGATTGAACAAAGGCGCATTTAATGACTACCAATCCATGCCTAAATGTGGTGAATTTACTGATTCATAACAATTTTGTCATATATTTGTATCATTATTTATAGTATTCTTGCTATTATCATTTCTACGACTGCCACTACTACTTCAACTACTACTACTAATTGCCTAGTCAACAGCCACACTCCAAATCACCTCGCTGCAATTAAACTTCATTCTCATTGCACTGATAATACAAGAATACAATTCATTTTTTCGCGAGTAACTTCCTCTTTGTTTGTGTCTTATAATACCGTAAGGGCATTAGTATTCAACCCGTTTGGAGAGTTTCCTCAAATATATAGT
Source organism: Lytechinus variegatus (assembly GCF_018143015.1). Lineage (NCBI taxonomy): Eukaryota > Metazoa > Echinodermata > Echinoidea > Temnopleuroida > Toxopneustidae > Lytechinus > Lytechinus variegatus. The sequence continues at coordinate 46,021,485 of NC_054743.1, read as the reverse complement.
AACATAGAATTTACCTGAATTTCAGACCCATCTTATTCTTTTTCCGTTATTTTTTTCTTCAACCAGTCTACTGTGTGCGCGGGCGATCGAATTATACGGCGACGGTTTTTGGCACTAGTGTTCAATCCGTTGGCAGTAGTATTCAACCTAGCGATGAAAGATGGTCCTGTCTCTCAATCTGCCCTTGTTCCATCCGACTATGGACTAGACCATTTGAGATGAGACCGAACAGGGAATTATTCAAAGCCAGAGACTTACATAGATCTAGATCTAATTTAGCAATATAAACCCTTTTGAGATTTGCTATCTATCCTCACTAGGTTGAATACTAGTGCAATTCAGTGCAAAAGGCCATCGGCGCATACAGTCGACAGTTTGATAAAGAAAATACCGACAACAGATTACCCTGGAAATAACAAAGGTATGAAATTAAGAAATTAAGTTTCCATATTTCTAAATATTTTTGGAAATATGTCAAAATCTTTGAATTATGCCGGGTTGAATACTAGTGCCCTTACGGTACTGGTTTTCCCAATTTTGTGTTTTCTCAAAATGATGTGTTTGTTTTCGTTCTCTTTCCAATCGAGTTGGGGCAATGGTCATGGGTTTGTTAAAAAGAAACCATACATGTCACAGAACAGAGAAACAATTAACTTATCTACAATAATTGTATATCAAACACTCTAATGAATATTAAAAATGATAAAGAATGCAAGGGTTTCTTTGGCACCATGTTTCGGGCTGCTTGGAATTTTCTTGGAGATGCCCGTATGTCGCGAATTTCGTCTCAAAATTTTCGAAAGACTTCCGAAAAAATAAAAAAAAACAATCAAAACACTGCGTTGCAAAAGAAACTACGATGAATTCTTTCCAATTGTATTGTTTACGGAAGTGCTTGGAAGGTCACGTAAGCTCCGCTCCTCAAAAGATGGTTTGGAGGTCAACCTTCCAGACGTAAAATTCGTACCGTGGTTTGAGTGAAACTTCACTGGAATTTGCCTCCGCAGTAGAGTTTGAATTCGTGATTGTGATTAAAAATCGTGACCCTAGTATGGATTCACAAGTGCTAAAAATTATTAATTAGAATTATTTTTCACTGGAATCATCGTTCAAACTACGATGTTTGTACCGTGTGAAAGGGTGGTCGATGTTATTGAAATACTCATGGTCGAGCAGACGATTGTCTGTTGTATTGGGGCACACAACAATAGATGCACCCAATGAACAAATAATTATTCTCTGAGATAAAAGCCATTGAAACACATTATTTTTTCACATATTACTCATTTAAAGGTTGTGTGTATGAAGTATTGCTTTATGAAAAATGCTCCATGTTCAATCATGTTTTGTCGTTAGCGTCAGCGATTCATGGACAGTCTTATTCTTCGTTTATTGGACGCAATATTTCAATTTTGTATCCCTCATATTATAAATGTTCCTTTTCAAAACTGGTGCAATTCATTGAATTGGAATCATTTATGCAATAAAACTAAAACTATCAAACAAATCGACACATTGGTTTATGTTCTGAAAACCAGTTAAAGAAATACAACGTGATCTGGGGTTAAAAACTATGCGAAGCTAAGCGTAAAAAATACTTTACCCAAGGCGCCTCATTTGATTGTAATGAGATCTATCCTATATTCTATACACTGTAAAAAATTGAGTGCTAGTTTCACACTTACAGTGCTTGTATAGTGACTCCACTGTAAGTGCCAAATAATGTTTTATCACTTTATTTTTTACAGTCATGGTGAATATTCTTTTTTCATTAATAATAACACGATTTTTGTACTGTTTTGAGTGCCAAAACATGCAAAATGCGATGACAACATTGATCATGTGGTTATGGAGACCTGCGTACTTCTTGTGGCTCCCGATAGTTGAACCCCAGCTTAAGACTATGAGTTCAGAATACGGGCAAGTATGTTTGTATGTGTTTATTTTAAGGATAATATATTTTGAATTTCATACTGATTCTTTTAATACATCACTACATCAATGCGTCCACTGTTTATCAATGGTACGTGTATGTTTTCTTATGACATGCAGTCTCCTGATGTCACCATGCCCGTCTCTCTTAGTGTCTGGCGTGTCAGGATCGGCACGTATCTCGGGAAGTATCGTCATGACCCGGAGAAAGAAACTGAACAATCAAACGAAAATGGCAATGCCAATAGCAAGAAGCCATCTTGCAATGGTTCTTCAAAAGATGAAAATAGCCAAAATGTCAACAAGTCTTCTCAACAACCCACGTCTTCTGACGTTGTAGACCTGAAAACCTCCCAAACCGAATCTCCAACTAACATCGACAGTACAAAAGTCAATGTGGATAGTCAGACTCTGTCGACTTCGGCTATTCCTGGTTGCGCCGCCGTCAATGGATCATCGTGTGATATCAAAAGCCCAGGTAATGTCACTCAACACACTCAACATGGATCATTTTCTATGTGTAAGATCGTTACGGTTCGGCCAGCTTGTCCAGGCTCTTGTAATACGCCATCTAGGTTACTGTAATAATTTACTCTACAGGATGCCCAATTCCAAAATAAACAGGTTACAAGTACTTCAAAATCCTGCAGTACGAGTAGTTAACCGTAAAACAATATTCCCACATCACACCGTCTTAATTGGCTCCTGGTCCAGTCGCGTGTAATGTTTAAAGTACCGTTTTTAACTTATCAGTGTCTCCATTCAATGGCTCCAAAATATATTATTAAAGGGATGGGCAGAAAATGATATTATTTGAACAGATAAAGAAAAGTTGGACAAAGAAAACACTGGAATTTTGAACAAAATCGGACAAGAAATAACAAAGTTATGGCATTTTAAACAATTGCATTATTCCGGTGAAATAGTTCTCGGCTTGTCTTCATGACTATTCAATGAGCAGATTGATGATGTTATATCCCCACTTGTCCTGTTGTATTTTATTATATGATTTTCCTCTACTGTTCTACCAAGAACTAAAACAATTGGATTGACAACTGATGAGGTGTATTAGGTATATATTTCTGCAGCTTATTTTATCATATTGGAGACACATCATAAACACAAATATGAACAAATGAAACAATTATGATTTAATGTAATAACATAAAAAAGGTAAAATGGGGATGAGACATCGTCAACACACCTAATGAATAATCATGAGGACGTGCATTTTAAGGGGAATAAAAACTTTGGAACAAGTAGGCTTGTGTTGGAAAAGAAAAATCAAAGAATAAGAACAAAGAAAGTATGAGATAAATCGGACAAATAATAATAAAGTTATGAGCATTTGAATATTGCAATCACTAATGCTATGGAGACCCTCTAATTGGCAATGCGACTAGAATGTGTGATGTCACATGTGAACAACTTTCCCTTTGATGGACTATAACATACCCTCAAAATGTCTCTTTTTGCTTTTTCTTATGGTGATACAAACTCTTTATCCATGATGTATTCTTTAAAAATCTGTATTACATGCCCTCCTATAGAAAGAACACATGATGTACTTATAGATGTGATAAAAGAGGCAATTTAAGTGAAATATATATTAAAGTAATGGGGAGAGTTGTTCACAAGTGACATCACACATCCTAGTCGCATTGCCAATTTGAGGATCTCCATAGCATTAGTGATCGCAATATTAAAATTCTCATAACTTTCTTATTATTCGTCTGATTTTCCCCAACTTTCGTTAATCTATTTCTTTGATTTTTCTGTTTTCACACAAGCTATCTTGTTCCAAAGGTCTCATTTTCCTTTAACTGTTTTTATAAAACATTGCTAAACTTGAAATTCAATTATTGCGTTATTTGTTATCCGATTTTGATGGAATTCTCAGCATTTTGCTCTGTGAATCGTACCCTTTTTAGTTAGATTTAAAGGTCAAGTCTACCACAGAAAAATGTTGATTTGAATCAATAGAGAAAAATCAGACAAGCACAATGCTGAAAATTTCATCAAAATCGGATGTAATAAGAAAGTTATGACATTTCAAAGTTTTGCTTATTTTCAACAAAATAGTTATGTGAACGAGCCAGTTAATTCCAAATGAGAGAGTCGATGATGTTACTCACTCACTGTTTCTGTTGTATTTTTATTGTTTGAATTATACAATATTTCAATTTTTACGAATTTGACGATTAGGACATCCTTGCCTGAAACACAAAATGTTAAAATAATGGAATTCCACGTGTTGAGGGAGGAATTAAACTTCATTTCACATGACAATGACGAGAAAATAGAAACATTTCATATTTCATATAATAAAAAACAAAAGAAATAGTGAGTGATTGATGTCATCAACTCTCTCTCTTGGATAACTTTCTTATTTTACATCCGATTTTGATGAAATTTTCAGTGTTATGCTTGTTGAATTTTTCTATTTTTATTCATATCAATTTTTAGTTGGGGTGGACTTGTCCTTTAAATATCCTCAACCCGGAGCATCTCTTTAATTGTTTACTGAAGTATATACCAGCTCACAATCTTAGACCAGCTTAAAATGATCGTCTGAATAATTTATACTATTGCTCAGATCACGTTATAGAAGGCGATTCTTTGCCCATGCTGCCCCTTCACCTTATAATACCACCCCATCATAATTATCTTTAGAACTCTTCTACACCCAAGATGAAATCCATTTGAAAAAAAACATACTTAATTAAGAAGAAAAATATTGAGTTTTTAATAGTGCCATGATGTCCAGCAAATTTTCTTTGCTTTATTTGTTTTGTTCTAAAATCGCATAGGGACGCATTTGACAGTGATCAAGGTGATATGTGCTATATAAAGTATATAATTTAAGAATGCTGGTATTATGATAGGTATGATTATCATTATTATTAGTGTTACACTCTAAAAAACAAATAGCTAATTTAGCTCTTAAACAGTGTGTATAGTGACTGTACCACGGAGTGCTTATTTGTCTAGTTCAAAATTCAGAACGAGAAAAATCAGCACTCCGAAGTGCAGTCGCTATACACGTTCTTTAAGAGATAAATTAGCTCTTCGTTTTTAGAGTGTATTATTATTATTATGGATCTCTGTGCGCTGCTCACCGCACGCTTTCAACTTGTTCCACAGACAAAGAATCCAATCCTGTACCGGATCCTTCTGACGCTAAACCTACCAACCCTTGTGACGAGGACGAGTTGGACATGAGATATATAACCATTCCTCACGCATCACGTCAAATTAGTAAACCAGACCAACCAGACTGCTTATCGGATTCAACCCCACAGTTACATGTAGCTAGAGCCATCACTGGTGATCAGGATGACAGCAAACATGACGAGGAGACATCAAACCCTTTACCGTCGGGAACAGATTACGAATCTCCGCCTAGATCTATAATGAATCTACTAGGCAACGCTGAAAACATATCATCTTGTACCAGGGTAGGTGCGATATGTAAAATCTATTTCTTGACTAGAACTACTTTTGTCTCACTTAGAATAATTAGGAACACAATGTTATCAGGATAATACGAAAAACAACAATCAAAGCCATCCGAAAGGTAGCTGTTTTTTTAATATTACCTACCGAGATATATCTAGCAAAAAGTAAAGAAAGAGGGTGTCTGGCGAATATTATAGCAACTTCTAATAGTATGAGTTAAGCATACCTAATAATATACCTGTAAAACAATTAATTTAGTTTGGAAATTGTATTCTAAAGATAATTCAAGATATTATTAATGGTGATTTTGACACAAACACTCAAATAAACCGTCATGTAATGTTAAGTAATGCGTATGTTGGGTCTAACATCTGCAAAAAAGAGAGTCGGAAAGATTTGAATTTAATAGAACTACAAAGAACAGTTTTCAATGTAAATTGTGTATTACTGTTGTCTTTATGTTTTCCCTCTATGTTACTCCCTTCGTAATCAAAAGGTCGCAGAGTATCATGAAACACCAATCTCTCCAGTCAGTAGACATGACAGATCGCCCCCATCTCATGGTGATGTAATCAAAAGGAGATACTCTTGTCATATAACCAACGTGCTCCTACTGCGGTCTGGTGACGTTGAGTCTAACCCGGGTCCAAATACCAAGTAAGCAAATTGAATTAAGTTCCTTAATGTGACAGTGTAACAAATTAATTCCTATTTTCAACATTGGATGATTATATTCTTGTACAGTCCAATGACATTTGACGGAAATCGAGTGCGTCGCTTGATTACGCAAATACTGCTTTTAACGACTTGTTCAGCCTCAAGCTGCAACAGTCCAGCTTTTGCATCATACACTCAAAAAAATTCTTGGACACTTATAAAAGTCAAAATATTCCATATCGATATTTGATCAAAGGCAAATTATTGTATATGAGCATGACCAGACAATATTCCTCTTCCAGTATGACATGAAATTTTCATGTGAACAATCATGCATGGGTGGTTAAATGCTTTAAACAATAGCAATGTCAGTAAAAGAAAATTGCAAGAAATGGACCGTTCAAATGCTAATGATCATGGCCATCCTGTAGGCATACATTCAACAATTTCAACAGGTGGTTATCCTTTGAATTACATGCTCAGGGATGCATCATGAGATGCATAATGAGATGGATCATGCATGACTGTTCACATGAAAATGTCATGTCATACTGGAAGAGGAATATTGTCTGGTCGTGTTGACAGACAATAATTTGCCTTTAACCAAATATTTATATGGAATATTGTAACTTTTATAAATGTCCAAGAACTTTTTTTTGCTGAGTGTATATAATCATTTTATTATTATTGATGGGTAAAAACTAATTGCATCTATATGAAAAACTTTAAAGGATATTCATAATACCAATCTTTTCCCGAACATATAGTCTACAAATATAAAAGGTAATGTGGGAGCTCGATTCTGATTCATTCTCTCCACAATATGCCCATAGGAATCTAACTGAGCATGAGTTACATCTCCTTGCTGACGGTATGGATCCATCAGACTTCAGGAAGGTGGGGCTAGCTCTAGGATTCACTGAGGCTCAACTAAGTCGGTTTGAGAGAGATAACATTGGGAACATAATGCAAGCTACCTATAAGATGCTTTGCGAGTGGCTGAAGACAGTACGAGATAATAAAGCACGGGAGATACTATCCAACAAGTTAAAAAACATCAAACTGGTACAGCTTGCCGACAGTTTACTGAACGGTGATTAACATCACGTATCCTACTGCTATGTAGAGAAAATATAGTAATGATAATGTTATATAAATTAAAATAATAACAATGAGAGTTTGAGGAAGGATGATGGACACAATAAAGTCGATAATGATAAATGATACGTAAAAGTAAATGATATTTATAAAATGAGAATGCAAATGACGATACTGATAAAAAAATGTTCATTGATATAGAATTTGAAAAAAAATTATCACGAGAGTGTAAAAGTATTTCTTGATTTTGTTTGTTAGCCATAATGAAGTGTAAAACTCAAATAATTCTGAAATTTACATTAAGTATTTCCAAAGTCATGAAAGTATGCTAAAAACAGCAGCAAGAAAACATAAGGACTATTAACAAATAACACGGAATATCAACTAAAGGTAGGGTATACATATTTAATTACATTTTATTAGTTAGTTAGTCTTAATGACATGCTATTTTCTATCTTACTACAGGTCAGGTTGGTGATCACATACCATCACTGACGGAAGAGGAATTCCAGAATGTCATAAAAGCGGTCAAAGAATATTATTCAATTCACAACTGTCAGATTCAAGCAGATCCACTGAACAGTGGCATTTTATTCAAGTTTGATGAGATCTTCACCAACCTAATGTTGATGGAAGAAAATAAGAAGACAACAAGAAAGGCACCGCTACTCTACGATAACTTGCTCAAGACTAAAGTCAACGGAGTTCTACCTAAACGGTTGCTGGTTGAAGGTGAAGGAGGTGTGGGGAAGACAACTCTTTGTGCAAAGATTGCTTGGGACTGGATTCATGGAGCAGGCTACCAAGAGTTCAAACTGGTACTTCTCGTCCTTCTTCGTGACGTAAGTGATAAGACTATTGGAGAGATAATAATGTCTTACCTCCCAGACGACATTGAGATTACAGCCATGCAGCTAAACAAGCATATCTTCTCCCACCAGAAAGACATCTTTCTTGTTCTGGACGGCCTAGACGAGTTAGCTGGTGATCTAAACAACCCTAACCAGATCGCCTTGATCATCTTAAATCGGCTGTTCAAGTCAGGGAGAGTGCTAATTACATCAAGAGGATGGAAATCAGATGAGATACGGAAGATTAGTGAGCTTAGAAAGCTCTATGCTTTCATTGCGGTCGAAGGTTTTTCTGCTAAAAATCTGTCTGCCTACATCACTAAGTTCTTCCATCCAGACACAACTTTGGCTGAAGATTTGAATCGATTCATATCAAACAACGATGTGATCAGAGAGAACATGGCCCCATTCCCAATATACACAGTAATGCTTTGCATCATGTGGAAAGACTTCGACGGCGAACGGCGAAGTGCAATGTTCAAGTTGCAAACGTATTCCCAACTGTTTGATGAGATGATCCACTTTTTAGTAGACCATTATCTTTCCAAGCTCGATTCCTCTGCTAGTAATATTGATGGAGAAATGGATAAGAAACGGAAGGACATTCTACGTCATCTATCCAATATCGGTTGCCTAGCCTTGCAGGGGCTCCATGAAAGGAGACTGGTGTTCACTGAAGAAGAATTTCACAGATTGCCGGGTTCTGTGGATACAGGTTGCCAAGTTGCAGTACTCACTAAACAAACGCAAACTCCCTCTCGGAGAGACAGAAGACACCATTCTCATTCTGCAGTCTCATCTGTCCAGTTCCCTCATAAGCTGTTTCAGGAGTATCTATCAGGGATGTATCTGGCATCTCTTCACAACTCAAACAGAAGTGAGTACGACGGGTTGATGAAGGATATAATTAAAAAAGCAAGTGAATTCCGTGAGCTTCTGTACTTCACCTCAGCCCAACAGAAGGAGGTCGGATGGGATATCATAACTCGTCTCATAGCATCAACGACAACGCGATCAACGAGATATAGGCGTATCGATGATGACTACATTGTTGATGCAGCATATGAGAGTCAAGACCAAACAGTGGCTAAAGCTGTGGCAGATCATCTATCGACTTCATCCAGAAAGATACTTGAGATCGGGGAGAAGAAGATACCGGCGCACACAGTAGCGGGACATATCTTCATCATGAATCATCGCAATGTGGTAAGTAAAGTTTCAAAAGCAATTCATACAGGAATAGCAACAGTCAAATTTTAAAGGGCAAATTTACTCTAACGAAAAATTTGTTCTTAAAAATTGCAGATGAAATAGTGAATAAAATATTAAGAGTGGTCTATACCTGGGCCAAACGTCCTATTTTTGTCATTTCGATACGCCAACCTTTTTTTATTCCTTTTATTGCATTTTAACATGAAATGACAATATTATTACTTTTTTTATCTCGCGTTCGAGAAAAAAGTGTGCCGGGCCTAAATTCAAAATAGCCGCCACCCCCAAGAAAAATAAACAATAACATTTTTGGCCACAATCTGTATTTGATTACCCTTTTCTCTGCATTTGCTGTCTATTTATATGATATTGGGGTAAGGCAATTTGCTTTTCCAAATTATCATTACTTTTAAATCATTTTTTGTAGAGCTAAAAGGTGATTTTATTAAAATGTTACATTTGTTTACCTTTTCTAAAGCTCAGAAAGTAAGTTTAATAATATTATGGTTAACTGGATATTGGATATATATATAAACTTGTGTCATTAGAAGTGAGCTACTGAGGTTTAACATTAGATAAGACATATCTGTAATGATTACCTTTTGGCTGATGTACATGATGTTTAGTGTTAAGCTTTAGCATAAGCTCTCCAAGTTGAAAGAGTATATATTTCTTTAAATGTCAGAATTTTATTTTCAAGTATAGATTACGTGTATGTGTGATACGATTTTATTTTTTATCTTTTCTCATAAATGATGTGCATACTTGGAGGACCTGGCTGACTTCATGTGCTCCTCATCTACTCTGAGATCAGCATGGATCGCTATCTCTGCAGGCCGAGTAGAGGATATGCATGAAAATTTATCCGAGGTGCTTGCTGATAACGCCACTCATTCGAAAGTACGTATTAAAATTATTATTATTTGTTCATGTTTATACTTACTTATTCAAAATTATTGTGCGTTTCACCCAACAAATGACGTGTTCGCAGTTTACAGTTAATTTCAATAGATTATCATAGTGTGTATAATCGTTGTAAAAATAATCATAAATTATTATCATGTCCGGTAATTGGAAATGTTTTGTAATACCTTCTACATCTATCTCCGGGAATTAAGAGCACTTTTTAATAGTCAATATTCTCTTATAAAGGTTAATTTGCTAAATCTGTGGCTGCTTTAAACACCATATTTACTGGTAATTAGTGGCGTATTATTTTTTAATATCTGTGAGCGATTAGAAATAAAATGGAATTATGAAATTCATTTGTGGAAGATTTTAGCGATGATTTTCAGAAAATATCTCATTCTGTTTGAATTAATTTTGTTCTTGCTTGAGCGAACACGGAACATTTTTGTTTGGGGTTAAAAAAGAGGCATGCGCTTGAATTGCAGAATATGAGTAATATGATGATTAGACTTCTTGCTAATCAGGAGACTCCTACTTGACCTTTTCATCATCTGTGCCACAATTTTCGAATTATGCTGTCAGATTTTATTTACAAATCTATTTATTCATTTTAATTATTTTGTTTTTCTCAGTTGATTTTCTCTTACGCTTTAATTTTCCTTGATAAGGAACTGAGAAAAGAATATATTTTTTTCAACCCAAGCAAGAAGATTTGCATGATTAATTGTGACAATTTGTGATTATTCAAATCCTTTTATAATGTAAAAAAAATATGTTATGTACCGTGAAAAGATATGAATCTCTTTTGTCAAGGGGTCATTTATTCCTTGACCAAGTTTAATTGCTTGACAGGAAACACAGGAAGGCATTCATGTCTTTCAATGACAATGGTTTATTGGGTCAATTTTGAAGGAGCTAGATATGGCAGCTGAGGTAAAATGTATTAAAAAGCTGTGAGCGAGTGAAGTGAGCACGCAAATATTCCCACTTTTTTATTACAATGTAAAATTATGTGATAGATTTTGACATAATATTTAGAAAATAATATCATATTTTACTTTTTATCCTTCCTTTTATTTCCTGTCCACTTTTTTTCTTGGTCATGATTGTTTTTAATTGAGGGGGAGGGGGAGCATCCTAAACCCCCGCCCATCATTTGTGTGGCACTGTTCAAAAGGCACCATAACCTTTGTAGCACACAATTAAAGAATTTGAAAAAAAAATCCACGCTCTCCCATACTCCAGTTGAAGCAAAATTATTTTAGCTTGAAGATGGAATATTCAAAGCTAACAGAGAGCATATTAAAAACAACAGAATAATTCAAGCAAATAGATAAATCTGAAAATAAATTTGATCACATGATGTGAAGATTATGGCAAAGAGAAAGAAAAGGTTAAGAGGAAGTGCTAAATAGCAAGAAGTCCGATCATCATGTTTATAATTTTATGCCATTTTGGCGAAATCCTCCTTTTTAACCCCAGACAAAACATTCCGTGTTCGAAACTGTTTTTCTTAAATAGCATTTGAAAGATATGACCTAAGAACACCTATTAACACCAAAATATAGACATTAAAATTGGAAACAAATATTTTATATACTTCACATCTGTCCCGTTTTTATACACACTGTAGTACCGGTTTATTTATGTTGATTTAGCGTTCGGTTGGACGTATGTATAGGTTATGTAGGGCTGTTTACCGTCATTACACCCCCCCCCCCCCCTTTAAAAAAAGAACCTGACCAATAAAGCAAGATACTATTCCGATGTCACTTAGTATGTGTGTAGAGTCGGATTCAATTTTCTTTGTGATTTTACTTGTTTTTATTTGCATATTTCTTCGGTTTGGCTCATAAGAACAAAGGACTTGTGAACTTCAATTAGTCCGATTTCGATAGCGCTTATTATCATGTGGGTGCGTCGTGGTGTAGTGGTTCGGACTCTCGTCTTTCAAACAAAGGGTCATGGGTTCGCATCCTAGCCATTGTGTGTTTTCCGTCAGCAAGAAACCGATCAACACTGTGCTGCACTCAACCCAGGTGAATTGGCACATGCTCGAGCGCATGTACGTGTTTCATCGTAAAAAAGTTTCATATTTACCAATAATAACAATATACTTGTTTCATTGGTAGGGTGTAATGCATAGACACATATACATGTAACATAAATGAAATTGAAAATAGAAACATTAATGTTATAATTATAACGGTATCTCGTTTTCAATGATACTCAAAACGTTACTAATCTAGTCTTTCCGAAAGCTACAAATCGTTAGTAAGTATAACTAACTCATTTTAATAACTCTTTAAGTAAGCTACAATATGAGCATCATTCACCAAATTTATCTGTTTTCAAAATGAGCTGGTACTCATCAAAGAATGCTTACTTTTTTGTGTCAATATGGTTTGACAGTGAATTTTGTTTGATTATGGTTTTAAGGAAGAACATAATCATATGCATAACTGCATGTGTCGATCCTGGAGGAATATGATATATTATATATAAATGGGGGGGGGGGAGCTCTATTATCAAGAATTAAATGTAAATCATCCCACTTATCCCATATTGATGTACACATGCGTGACACACACACAAACGCACACACATACACAAAACGCGTTTAAAGATATGTTTTACTGTTTTTGTGGGCGGGCCGCGCGTGCACTCACTAAGGGTATAAAAAACACCGATTTTCAAGAAAAAGGGTGGTTTTGAAAGACTGCTCAATGGCCAATCGCGGGGTCACCTCGTATTTACAGTATTGTTTTTCCCCCAAGCTATTTTCCCGGGGCCTTTTCCTCCTCTTTTCTGAAAAGTGCTCGGGTTTTCCCGATTGTACAAAACTTGTTTAGAAGTCGTATTCTGGCGGCAACTTGTTTAGGGCCCAACATGTGTAAGTGAAGCCCGCGAAAACCTTCTTTACGGTGTTTTTATTTTTTGCGCACAGAATAACTCGTATAAGGGGTGTGTGGAAATAATTTGGTCACGCATGTGTACATCAGTATATTTTGACTGCTCCTCCCCGGGCCACTAATAATATACAGTAACATTATAACAACCAAGCGGCGACATTTTACATTGCCTGACGAAGACTAGGTGCAGTCGAGACATCGCAATTATAGTTTACTTTATCGTGAGGCAACATATCAAATCATACAGCGATTTCTTTACTACCACGATGATCAACATCTTCCGCACTAATCTTGATTTCATTTTACCTTCCATATTGGCATCTGTTCATTGTGTTTTTCAAGCGTATACTTGATTTACAAGTTGAAATGCTTATAACAATGGCTTGATATAAGTACATTCTGATGAAAATGTAGAATAGTGTGTATTTATATCCTACAAATTAAAGCCAGTATGCTGATTGGTCTAAATAGCATCATGTGACCAAACATATTCACACTATTTTACCATGATGTTGAAAATAAAATGGCCACTGAAGGATATATACTATTCTGTGTGACGTGCAATCTCTCCGACCATGCTCCGACGCACCGGTCAGCGAGGTGTCTAGACAAGGCAAGTCCCGTGAAAGAACGGCGCAGGTACTAATCAATGATCCACTGATTGCATGGCTTCAGGTTCAGATTAAAATGGAATGAATTACGAGTACAAGAACTAATTTAGCAAGATCTATCGTTCTAACTCATAAAACGGTAGAATATATAAAAAAAAATATTCCAGGCCTTTATTTCGAAAGTATAGAGGGGATTATTCACCCTTGGTAATTGCTTTTTGCTAAAAATAGCAAACCTCGGAAAAAATAATTCCCACTATTCTTATTCAAAGCCTGGTATATTTGTATAATGGCTCATGCAGGCCCTTGTTTGATGACGTATTTTTTTCTTTCTTCGTTATGTCATTATTATTCCAGATTGAGGATCTTCATATAATACGTATTGATCTCAGTCAACATCTGTCTGCATCACGTGATCTCGCTCAGTTCATTTGTAAGATGCCTCATCTCAGGGAACTTCGTCTCGGTGATAAATATAAAAACGCCAGTCCCTCACTTCATGAAGAGTTCTATTCAACGTTATCCTCCTTAGCATCATCCGCAAAGGTATATTTTCACCTCATTTTCGTTTTTTGAACGAAAATTAAATAACAACTTGCCCCAATTAGTATAGCCACAAGGATGATATATTATTATTATGATAATCATTTGATTTTACCTTCCATTTGTCCATAGTCACATCTGTTTAATGTGCAATTTGAAACATATACATTTATACTTAATACAAGTTTGATTATGCAGCTATGCATACATAATACGAAATGACCAGTCTTTCATTCTGTATGTTGCATAATTTTAAGCCATGGTTATGTGACACATTGATAGATCCTTGTCATTTGATTGGTTGTTTGATATCAATCATTCAGCCCATTTTACAATGACGACATCAACCGTGCAATGTTGGATCCATACGATTTTGTCCATTGCACGTGCGCATGTTGCATGTACGCCACAATCAACAAATCAATTTATTTTGCATCGAAATTCATGAATTTTATATAAATGAATAGACATTTGTAGTGTCATATAAACCAAATAATGAAAGTTATTATCATTCGTGCAATAGACAGAATACTTCATTCGGTGAAGGGTGAAATGAATGATCAATTCAACTCGGCTACGCCTTGTTGAATGGATCTTTTGATTTTTCACCTCATGAAATATTCTGTCCATTGCACTCATTAACATTCATGATTTGTATACTATCGATGTCAAATAAGAAGGGGGATGTCTTTCAACTCGAATCTATTCCTCTGAAGGTAGAATAGAGTGTAGTGGTTGATGACGTATTTATGTTTTTTCATCATCTGTTGCTACTATTATTCCAGATTGAGCGTCTTGATATCACACGTATTGATCTTAGTTACCCAAATCCAAATATCAATATATTGGTGCCTTTGCAATATTATTACATGATAAACATGTAATTAGACCTGTGGTGGAGCGCATTAAGGAACATCGCCGTGATGTTCCGCTCAGATGCACCGATAGCTCTGCTGTTGCAGAACATGCTTGGGACTCCGATCATCCGCCTAACTGGGATGAGGTCAGCTGCATCGCTAATGATAAGCATTGGTATACTATGGTGGCCCTGAAGGGACATCGCATGGCATTGCATAAAAGACAGATCAGTGGAATATTCACGACGAAATTGGTGACGAAATTCACGACGTCGCCAGTTTCGTCGTGAATTTCGTCGTCAATTTGAATATTCACGACGAAATTGGCGACGAAATTCACGACATCGTGAATTTCGTCGCGAATCATTCACGACGTCGTGAATGATTCGCCAATTTCGTCGTGAATTTGTTTTGCTTACCTTGGCGGTATGCGCGGGTTGAAACCAATTCGCCTGCTGCTAATTCGTCCCCCCACAAAAGGGTCTACATTTATTTAGTCTAATGCAATTCTGTCTATTAACTTTTTGCCTAACAACCATGGTCCAATAACCATTTGGTCCAGTCATCACTTCGTCTTATCACCAGTTCGTCTATGACCATTTCGTCTCAAATACATGTATAACTAGTTGGTCTAATATCAATTTTATTTTCCTTAATTTCGCCCAATTAACACTTATAATTCAATTAGACCAAATGGCATGTGGAATAAATGGCAATTGGACCAACTTGGTTATTAGACCAAATGGCAGTTCCATGTGGATAGTGGACGAACTGATGGTAGACCAAATGATAGCAGACGAGTTGGCATTAGACCACTTGAAAATAAACCATTTAAACGACAGAACGATGTCCACTGCTATCCATACGCATAGGCGGATCCAGGGGGAGGAGGGCCGAGGGGCCCGCCCCCTCCCCCCTATTGTCGGACCAAAAAAAGGAAAAAGGGAAGAAAGAACTAAAAAAGATGGAAAAGAGAAGAGAAAAAAAGAGGAGGAAGACGAGTGAAAAAAATAAGATGAGGGGAAGACATGGAAATAAAAAGAATCTTTCATATCAATATATCAAATTTTCGCTCGCGCTCGCATCGCCTATAGGTGTTCCAGGGGCGGATCCAGCCTATTGGGTTTGTATAGGCCTCCATGCATTGGCATATAATCATTCCATTCATTCCATGTCATCATTTCCAGTAGCAGACTTCCCTGTGTCAGCACATTCCATCCCCTACCCTATCTAATCTGTTCCCATGGTTACCCCTCACAGAGAGTTTTATAATACCCTGGACCCTGCGTGGTACCACATGTTTCATATGTATGAATAAAGCACTTGTTCCTTGACCATGCAGCAGATAGAGCAGTCATGATTGTGTGTATAGTGTGCTACAGTGTTATAGTAATGAACGCAAAACAGCCTTCGCCAATGGGGGGGGGGGATTATTTTTCAGTCATATTTTCCCCGATCGGCCGCTCGAAGATGATTTTTGGTTTCTGTGAAGAGGGAGACTTCTTAGCTTTATTCTTATAAATCAACATAAATATATGATATCATAATCCTTATTTATATAATGTGAGCGCGATGCGCGAGCTGATTTTTTTTACATTTGTACCTAAAAATGACAATTCTAAGGACTTTGTAACTTAAACAGAATAGGTATATAATAAACAATTGATGTGAGCGCGAGGCGCGATCTAAACACTTTTGACATTTCCACATCAAGAATGGAAATTTTCAATCAATTTTTGTAATCGTAAACAGGATAGCTATGTAACTAAACAATTGATGCAAGCGCGAAGCGCGAGCGTAAAATTTATATAGTGACATGAAAGATTCTTTTTATTGCCATGTCTTCCTTCATATTATTTTATTCATTCGTCTCCTCTTCCTTTTCTCTATTCTCTTTTCCCTCTTTTTTTCTTTCTTTCCTTTTTTTTCCTTTTTTGCTCCGCCAATGGGGGGGGGGGCTCGTCCTTTTTGGCTTGCCCCCTCCCCCAGGAAAATATGTTCCGCCGCCACTGGTTGAAACACGCATCGTCTTCATGGCTAACTGCAAAAATTTCTTAAAATGTCCGCTTTAGATCAGGTCAGAGCTTATATATTTAAATTTCTGTTTGCGCTTCTTGCTCGCAGTTATTATCTAAATTTCGTTACATAGGCATCTCGTTTTGAAGATCACAAACATATTGTCCATCATATTAAAAAAAATATATATAGCTCGCGCTCGCATTATTCAAAAAGGGTTTACATATTTACTTAATTTGATAAGTATAAAGCTAATTATTGACTGTTAGGACTACCCGTTCAAAGAAAGAAACAAAAATCAAATTTAAGCTGCCGATCGAGGAAAATATGGCTGAAAAAATTTGCTCCCCCCCCCCCCCCCATTTGAGGAAAGTTGGATCCGCCGGGAGGGAGGCGGGGGCACTTGCACCCCAAAATGAAATAAAAAACAGGGAAATTAATATTTTCCAAAATGGGAAAGTTCCTTTTTCAAAAATAAATATGCTGTTTTTCGTGTTTTTCTAAATAAAATACTCTTTTTAAAGTATATATACAAGTTAAGTTTTCAAGCTGGAATATTGCAAATTTTCAGCTTGCGCTTCGCACTCTCATACGATTGGTGAATTTTTTTTAGTTAGATGCACATCTGTTTCATGACCGCAGAAATCTGCTCGGATTTTTAAAAACTTATTTTAATTTTTTTATTGAAATACCCTAAAGTTTTAGTTTGTGATTCATGCTCGCAACACCTCACAATAATGCCATTTTAAGAATAATTGATGCAGTCACTGAGATCCTCATTGTAATGAATCTCAATCTGAACAACCTTACAATGTACGGTCCTTATCATGATGACTTCTTCTTTATAATTTAGATTAAACAAGCACCGTTGACAATGCTATATGTAAATTATTACTACAAGAATCGAACAATGTAAAATTATAAAAAATAGGCAAAAGGAAAGTAAACACAATTTTGATGTTTTTGCGTATATTTCATCAATTTTTTATCATGAATAATGTCATACAACATTATTCTCTCATTGTGTTGTTGAAATAATGATTGATATATTTTTCCCTTTTTGCCAATTAGAGGATTTATTTACACCACGGCAACATAACACATTATAAAAATGAAACATACATGTGATGACATGACATTTAAAGAAATCATATCGATACAAAACAATTACATAGTTGTGCAATCATCCATAATCTTACATGGCATATTGAAGACATCAGTGAAAACAAAAGATTTACTGAGTTTCATACGTATTTTGTAATTTCTCTTGGTAAATAAACATATCCTTTTCTGTACCGAGCTTTCATTTCTACTCTACTTTCTATTTCTCTTAAGAATATAAATTTCAAATTGTCTCTCTTTTTTTCCGGATATGTTTCTTGAAACAATGACTTTGTGAATGCACCAAAGTCCAATGGTCAGAAGTAAAACCAAATTTTCGTCTACTTCATGTTTAAATAGAATTTTGTAATTTATTTCTAAATCTTTATGAAATAATTTTTTAGTCAGTTCTTTCAAATATTCAAAAAATTATTTATTCAAATCGCAAGAAATGAAAGCGTGGTGGATATCTTCCTCCGTTCCACAATGCAAACATAGATTGTCATTCACTAAACCCCATTTGTGTAGGTTTCTTCTCACAGGTAATAGGTTATAAAGAAGTTAAAAATTAAATTCGCGTAACTTGCACTCTTGAACTTGATTAAGATTACGTTTAAAAATAACTTCCCAATCGAAATAAGTTCCTATCTTATTTTCCCAGTAAATACAACAAGTATTGGTGTGTATGTGATCGGGACAAAGCAGTTTATATAAGAATTTGCTGCTACATTCACTGATATGTTTTTCTTTATCTCCAATGATCAAACGTGGTATTTGTAAATGTGGAGCTAATTGCTTTGGCTGAGTAAAGGGAGTCGAAATATTCCAGATTTTGGGTATCGATTTCCTTAATTTAGAGTAATCATACAGTACATTATACCTTTCTTTTCTAGTTTTAACCCTTAAAGCAATGTTTTCTGTGGAGAGAAAATTTCCATCACAAATTACATCCTTTAGAAAGGTTAGACCACTTTCATGCCATCCTCTAAAAAAGAGTGTTTTTGTTGAATGTAATATTTTCGTTATACCAAATAATTTGTTTCAGCTTGTTACTTCCCGTTGCATATATTTCCTTTAGAGTAGTACTTGACCTGATTCTCAACCAGGCTTGTAAAATTTGTCCGTAAATAGCGGTACACGATTCTTTCTACACTGTGAAAAAAAAGAGTAAATTTACGTTGGTCATTTTTTTGTTGGGTAATATATACGTTGGTTATTGTTTTGTTGGGCATTATGTGCCCAATACTTAGGCAAATTTTTACTCTGCCGCTGCCAAAATACAGATGTCCAATTGTTGGGCTAGTAATTGCCCTGCTGAGTGGTAAATGTTGCGAAACTTTACGATCACGAGTTGCGCTTGCAGCATGCTACACACGGTCGATAAGATATGGAGGAGCTTCTAGATGACTGGGGGCTGGGGAGCCTCGCTGAATCTTTCATAGATGAGTTGCTTAAACGTTTTTTTAATTTTTTTATTTTGGACTTTACGTTAAGCATAATTTGTAAGGAATTTGTCAGAATAGGCCTACATACATGACATATATCTGACGCTGTTTTGTTTTTGCTTCACTCACTTGAGATATGCACTTGCACTTGTATGCAGCGTTATTGTGCATGCAAAGCACTTTCGGATAAGGTCTCCGGATCGACACGGACCAAGTACACGAAGTGAGTGTAGGCCTTGCCCAGATGTTGGGTTAATAACTTTATTAAAAAGTTGGGCAAATTAATGTCCCCCAAAATGTAGTTCAAAATATTACCCAACAGTTGGGCACATTAATGCCCCAACAACGTTGGGTAAAATATTGCCCAGTAGTTGGTAGGGTTGACTATCGGCCCAACGTTGGGCAAAATATTGCCCAATTTTTTCACAGTGTAACATGTGATACGATATTGTCATTATAATTGCAATTCAATAAAAGAGTGATACTTCCCAGTTGATCAAACCAGTAATGAGTCATATCTTTCCTCATTCCTGCATGGGTTCTCATTGAACAATCGGCCAAACCATTTCAATCTAAAACTAAATTCTTGTCTTTGAATATTTACCATTCTTATTCCCCCATCTGAGTAATCATTTGCTAGAGTATCTCTTTTCACTTTTTCTACAACAGAATTCCAAATGAAGTTATACAGAATTTTATTTAGTATTTTTAAAAACATCTTAGGGATGCAGTCTACAATGGTGGAATTAATCATTTGGCTGAGAGCCAGTGACTTCAGTACTGTAACTTTACCGAATATAGTTAAATTTCTTTTCTTCCAACTAGAAAGTGTTTTCTCCAATTTATTTAGTTTGTTATCCCATTCGGTGTTAAGCGCTAGATTATTGTCTGAATTAATAAAGTGCCCTAAATATTTTGCAGGTTTTTCGCTCCAATGCAGATTGTAAGGTTTAATATTCCAGCGTTTACTGGTGTCACCTATCCACATCATTACGGTTTTCTCTTTATTGAGTTTAGGGCCTGCAAGTTTACCAAAAGTATTCAATTCCTTTAGAATTTCTTTTAAGGACAACTCATCTTGCACGAAAAATAATGTGTCGTCCGTATATTGTAATAAATTTAATCTAACATTCTAATTATCGATTTGTATAGGTTTGATTGCATGGCTATTCATAATCTTATTTGTCATAAATTCGACTGATAAAACAAATAACAGTTCAGACAAGGGACAACCTTGTCTTATTCCCCTTTCTACTGGAAACCCTTCGGATATCCATCCGTTTACCAGAACTGAACTTGATATATCATGGTATAGTACTTTGATCCAACTTCGGAATGAATTTCCGAAATTATAACTTTTTAAGCACAAATTAAGAAAAATCAGTATTAAGAACATCGAATGCTTTAGTAAAACCTACAAGCATTATTGAACCTGTGGCATTGCAGTTCGATAAATACTGATAAACATCTTTAGTGAGCCGAACATTGCATGCGGTCAAACGGCCTTTAATGTACCCAGTTTGATTTTCATTGATTATGTTACTAATAACTCTCTGCAGACGTGTAGCCAAAACTGCTGCAATTATCTTGTAGTCATTGTTTAGAAGGATAACTGGCCTCCAATTACTTAGATATTTAATATCTCCCTTTTCTGAATATAAGAGTGATTATTTCTTTGTGTATTTGACATTGAACCATTTTTGTAACAGTCGTTCAATGCTTTTACAAGTATAGGGCGATTCCACACTAGAACTTCAAAAATATCATAAATTTCAACATGCTTTCAATAAGTCATAAGTAGTGTAATATCTTACTATGATACCTAAATTTTATGAAAATTATGAGTTTTAACCAAAAGTGAAGACAGATATAGTTTTTTTGTGGGGAGAACAATGGAATTTTAAATTTTGCTCATTGAATAGTCAAGTACAAATTCCGCCTGAAACAATTATTTGCAAAGCAAGAGAAGATTGAAAATATTGCAGGTCAATAGAATAATATATCATTGATGGTTCCAAATAAATTCTACAACATTTTCATGATCCATAATAGGGGCAGCCGTGATTTTTCCGAACCTATTTTTGGCAATGTCCCGTACGACACATGACAATGCAAAAGTTTTTCCTACTGTTTTATTTTTGATGATGCAATTTCATAAAATCAGTTTCTCTTTGTTTGACCCATGGGTGATCGATTTATCCCATAAGGATCTAATTTTTGATATATTATCCTCTGTATCAGGTGCATATTCTATATATTTGGTTTACTTGAATATTTATCATTTGTATTTTCTGATGTCATATTTTATTTATTGTAATTAATGCTTCTTAATTTTGTTGGAAAAATTGAATAAATGAATAAATGAATGAAAATGAAAAAAAATTACTGCCCTTCACTTTTAAGTATTGTCCTATTAAAAGTTGCCCCGGACGACACACGCTGTGTCGTACGGGATATGTCCCGTACGACACACAACATAATAATGCATTTAATTGCAGGATTTGGATTCAGAAACCATAAATAGTAGGCATATTTAAATTCATTTAATTGATTTAACATAAACTGAACTGAAAAAGTACTTTGTTTATCTCCATAGAACATGAAATAGGTGATTCTAAACATTTTAATTGATTTCATATAGGCTTATTCTTTTGTGAATCCCTTCAGCTAAACAGGTGATTTTCACTGATCAGAGCAGGTTAATTTCTTTTCATTGAGCATGAAAATAATTTTTTTATAATTATTTCAACCTAGCCTGGAAGATGACTTCCTCTTGCATGCTAATGTGGAATTATTATAAGATGTAAACAAAAATGCATATCAATCATCATGATCATCTGGTTAAACTTCCCTCGATTATCACTATTTTTAAATACAGTATTGAAACTCCTTACTTTTTTCAAGTTGTAAAAAAAAATCTGGAAAATAAGACAAACCATATGGTTTCATGAAATGCAGATGGGTTTGAAAAAGTAGAACCACATTTCTTTAGAAAAAAATTGACAAAAAAGCAAAAAAGTGACAGTTGTGACATATATCATGTAGATATACATTTTATTTAAACAATCATAACATTTTAGCCCCATAATTTACACAAAGTTTCATTCATTCATTGATTAGTGTTTGGAAATCATCAATTAATTCCCTAAAACATAACTTCCAACAAAACCTAAAGTTTTAAGTATTGTCCTATTAAAAGTTGCCCCATAATTTACACAAAGTTTCATTCATTCATTGATTAGTGTTTGGAAATCATCAATTAATTCCCTAAAACATAACTTCACACAAAACCTGAAGTTTTTCAGCTCGTAAAAATGCTGTGAACACTTGTACATTTCCCATCATGAAAAAATTATAACATATTGTTCCCAATTGTATATATTGATATTGAGGTTACTTAATTGTATTGTCTTGAATGACTACTTATTAAAAGATTTTTCATGAATAAGCAATAATTTAGGGGCAATGCTCCTTCCTTCTGATTGATAAAAAAGTTCATGTTTATTTATTCAGGCTGCCCAGTACAACACGCAAGTGCCTGTACAACACACAACTGTCCCGTACGACACACAAGTGTCCCGTACGACACAAAAGTGTCCTGTACGACACACAATTGTCCCGTACGACACATTATTTTGTTTATGATATATTGACAGAAATATTCACCTAATAGCGGTTTCTAACCTAATGAATGTCTTAGTTTGATAGGATTATCATTACCATCAGCCAAATAATGTGATTGAAGAAGTCAAAGTGGCATAAAGTAAGAAAGTTTGGCTTCAATTTAGAGATGTCCCGTACGACACATTTTGAATGTCCCGTACGCCACAATGTTCTCGAAAATTATAATTTGCTTCATTTATTCATGAATGTTCATTTTGCTTTCTTTTATAAATGTGTTTGTTCTTGGGTAATTGAGTGTCAATTTGAGTTCAGTTTCTATGAAATTTATCTGCCCAACTCACAGACTTTTGAGTACAAACTTGAGGTTTCTAAAAAGCCACTTTTTCTGCGTCCGTACGACACATTACTATTTTTAATCTGTATTATACAGGATGTGAATTCAAGTCATGCTAAGTCTTGGTTTTTCTTACACTCTGGTAGTAGTTGATGACCACCTATAGTTACTGGAATATTTTTGTTTTTTCCTGTAAAAAAATGTCAAATGTTCTCTAAATGTCCCGTAGGACACGTATGGAATTACCCTATATATTTTACTTGTTCCCAGAACATCGGGTAGAATCATTCTATGATTCTATTATAATTCCGTCCGTACCTGGGGCTTTATTCTTTTTCATTCCAAAGACAGCACGTTTGCACTCTGCTGTAGTTAATAACCCATCACATGATTCTTTCTCTTCATCACTCAATTTACTTAAATTTCGTGAAAAAATATTTTTATTCATCTCTTTAACATCAATCAGGTCTTTTGTATACAACTGTGCATAATATCTTCTTACCTCTTTTATAATTTCATCATGCTCAATTCAAAATCTTTTCCCATTTTGAGATTTTAGTTGTTTTATTTCTTTTGTCTTAGCATTGTTTTTCTCAAGGCTTGAAAAAGTATTTCGTATTCTTTTCTCCTTTATTTATCCATTTCATCCTCGCCCTGATACCGGCCCCTTTTGTTTCTGCTTCATAAATAAATTCTATTTTTTTTAAACACTGGCGTACCTATTTTCTGTATCTATATTTTGCACATTAACATCTTTTTTGCTTCTCAAAAAACATAGTTCCTCTTCTAATGCTAACTTAATATTTTTTCTCACAACAGACTTATTTCTGCAGTATTTTTGTGTTAATTTACGAATTTTTATTTCCAACAATTCCCATTTTGTCATTAAATGTGTGTTTGAAAAAGATGCTATTATGTCACAAATTTGATTTTGGTAAGATCTGTCCCTTAAAATAGACTCATTCATTTTCCAGTAACCTGGACCTCTTTTAGTCTTCTGTAAAGTTATCTTCAAAGAAATTGCATTATGGTCTGCTGGAATAGCAGGTCTAATATCTGCTGATATTGATTTATTATATATTTTTTAATCTACTAACCAAAAGTCTAACCGCGATGCTCTCTTAAGGGACACATTTCTCCATGTAAACTGTTTCATTTGTGGATGCATTTTCCTCTAGACGTATTATGTTTCTTATTTTTTTTCGGTAAATAATTATTTTTACTGTAATAACTATTTTCTGATCCTTGTACATCTTTCTTTACGTTGATCAGTTGATTATACAGTTCCAATCACCACCGATTATGATTTCGGAATTTCGTGAATCAACAGTAAAACACCTTTTTTCAATATCTTGAAGCAATGAACAGAAGAAATTATCCCTATATTTCTTTTGTGTTGGTGCATACACATTTACAAGAATTATGCTTGTATCATTTATCATCACATGCATAATTAATAACCTACCAACTTTTATGTGTTTAACTTCAACATTCTCTATAACAAGGTTTAGTTGAAACAATATAGGGACTCCACGTGAATGATTACTTCCATGGGAAAAAGCATGGCCCTCGTCATTCATTTCTAACAATAAATTCTAAATCATGTGACCAAAATGTTTCCTGAAGAAAAAACAGTATCTGTTTTTTATGTTTAAACCAACGAAATTATTGATTTTCCTTTTCCTTGTTTCTAAGACCTCGAACATTCAGACTTGAAAGATGGCAAGTGAACATAAATATTTTAAGTTGAGATATTTGAACTCCATGCATTGTTCCTCCTCAATGCCACTGATATGGTTTGATAAAGAACCAGACATAAATGTCCGAAATACCTTTGATGAAAAGAACAGGTAGGTTTCAATGGGTATATTTATAAATGTCTCCATGGAAAATAACTTTATCTTTCCAACTGAAGTCTTTTGCCAAATAACGTTTATGATATACATTTGCCTTTTTCTCGGAATACTTATAATTCAGTAATTCTTTTGGCATTAACATTACATGTATAATTATATTAACAGCAATAAGCAAAATTTCCATCACATTTCCTTTTAAGCAGGTTCTTACATTCAGCTTCCATATATTATTTGTAATATTGTTTAGTTGCATAACACAATTCTCCTTTGATTGACTAAACATAGTTACCAATGTAGTGTTAGGTTTATGATCATATTTCATTTCTTTTTTGGTTGTCTTTTCTGTGCTTTTTGTTTTCACCTTGTGTTCACTTGATGTTTTGCTTCTCGGTTTGCTGGTGTTATTTCAGGCGATTCTGCTGAAAACTCAGAATATTCTTGCAAGCTTTCGGAATTGTCGTCGTTTTCTGACTCTGCTGTCGTGTAGTCGTCATATGAATGACATTCATCGTGCTCGTTGCCGGTTGGTCGTTCCATATTGTGTTGTGATTGTGGCACTTTGGAAGAGTGAATTTGGTAATTTTCGATTGTGATTTCACTGCTTCTTTAGGTGAGTCGGCTCTCGGTAGTGTCGTGGATTTATCACGTGATTGCATCTTACCCCGCGATGTACAAGTGCGCATGTCCGTTGGGTTATTGTTATCCTCG
Organism: Lytechinus variegatus; assembly: GCF_018143015.1. Lineage (NCBI taxonomy): Eukaryota > Metazoa > Echinodermata > Echinoidea > Temnopleuroida > Toxopneustidae > Lytechinus > Lytechinus variegatus. The sequence goes on along the minus strand of NC_054743.1, from coordinate 45,995,360 downwards.
GACTCATCTCTCGCACAGCGAATGAATTGAGCGATCTCCGATTGTTCTGTCGTCATGGTGGTTGGCGTCTCGTTGCTAGGACTCGGGATTCCCTGTGTGGGCATGGCACCTTGACTTCGCTTCAGTCGCGTCGCTGTATTGACGGGTCTCGTTTGGCTTCTCATTGTGCCTCTGGTCTCGAGGTAGAGGGGCATCACTGGTGCTCTGGAGTGGAGGAAAATCCTCCCTGCATTCACGAGCAATGTGACCTGATTTGTTACATTGTTTGTCACATCCTTGGTACAATGGGATCGGTGATGTCCGGCTTCGAGACAGTTCGAGCAGGTCACTGTTGAGGCATTGATCGAATCTTGTCCAGAGTGATACACTCTTCCTCTGAAGAGGCCAAACATGATGTGTCTAGGTAAGGAGTGTGTAGGTTTCTCGATGTAGACTACACGATCTCCTGTCAAACAGTCCGTCAGTCTGCCATGAATTCGTAGTCGCTGTAGCGAGACTTTTCCTACAACTTTGCACTACATTTTCTCTAGTTCATCTGTTATTAAGGTACCACTTGCTGATAGCGGTACGTCTTTCCCGAGAAGGCGAAGTGTATCTTCACCTTGGCTAACGAAAGGGTTAGTGTCAAATACAGCCACAATTGCATTATTCAAGTTCAGACCATTGGTAATGAGATTGATTCGAGAGTTTTGACTTAACAGGTAAATTCGCCACAATTCTCCGATTTTCTGAATTCCTGTGATTTCGTTTCTCGAAACTACTCGCGAGAGTGCTTTGTACTATAAGTTCATTACCAAAGTTTTTATCATTTTCTTGTGGGTTGTCGCGATGCCTTATGAAGACAGGCTTGCATGACGATCTGCTCCGTTCCCAGTGGCGTAACTACGGGGGGCATGGGGGCCACTTGCCCCCCCCCCCCCCAATCAGCTGGCAAACAAAAAACGGGGAAAAGGAGAAAAGAGGGAAAAGGGAAAAGAAACGTAGTGGGGAAAAGAATAAATTGTTGTTTATTATAGTGTTATACAGTGCGTCCCAGAAAAAACGAAACCGAGATTTTGCGATCATTTATCAGGCGCGGATCCAGGAGGGGGCCGAGCCGGCCCCGGCCCCCCCCCCTATTTTTTGACAACCTGCAGAAAAAAATTGTACTGTTAATCTTGATAGAAACTACGAAAAACAGAAAGAACAGTAAGAAAGAGATATCATACCCATGATGCGTAATTTACAGTCTCGTTACGGCCGGCCCGACCCCAACTTGAAGGAAACAAGTAAAAGATGAGGGGAAAATTGGAAAATAGACTTTATATAAAAATTTTCGCTCGCGCATTGCCTGTGTAATGAAAGCCATTCAACAGAGGATTAAATGACACTTCATATATCCAGTTCTGAAATCAATTAGCACACAATATTTTAGCTCGCACATCAAAATTTCATTATTTTGTTTGATTTACACAAATTGTTATATCAAAATTTTCAGCTCGCGCTGCGCGCTTGCATTGTTTGATTTGTGAGATACCTATCCTCTTTGAAAATTCTTTCCAAAATTTGTCAAAATGCTCCTTTATCATGTCAGTATATCAAAAAAAATAAGCTCGTGCTTCGCGCTCGCATTTAATTGTTTGAGACCATAGAGTTATTTAACTCTATGTTTGAGACACACAGCTTATTCTTTATTCAAATAAAAACGAGCTTAGACTGTCCAGTTTTCAGGTCGGAATATAAAATTTTTTGAGCTCGTGGCGCTTCGCACTCTAATTACTTAATTGGTGATACTTGTATCCTCTTCATTAATAACTAAAAACAGTCCTAATTGAGTCCCTTTTCACATTGCTATAATAAAGTTTCGACTCGCGCTCGCATTGTTTAGTTGGATACTTATCTTTGTTCATGATTATAAAAACTGCTCATAATCTTCAGTTACAAGGACATAAAAAACAAAGAATTTTAGCTCGCGCTTCGCGCTCGCATTAGATATTAAGACCACATGAGATACCTTATCTTGTTTATAGCAATTAAAACTAACATATACTTAAAACTTCAGTCTTTAGCTAGGACTACCCCCTGAAAAACCAACAAAAAAATCAGATTATAGCGGTCAATCGAGAAAAATGTTGATGAAAATATTTTTTCGGCCCCCCCCCTATTGCCGAAAGCTGGATCCGCCCCTGTTTATCATAACTTAATCATAAATAAAATAGACGAATGACCTACCAATTTAAAGCTTAGAATCTCCTCTTTCATCTGATATTACTTAGATTATTTCTCATTCACGCATGAGTGAGCAAATACAATTTGAAGAAAGGATATCAAAAACTCATTTGGCAGGGGGTATCTGGGTTTCAAAAAGAAAACCACATTTTTGAAGAGTTCAATATAGTAGACCGGCCAAACCTCAAAAAGTGCTCTAGATAAGGATTCGACGGCAAAATTTGTTAATGCTTGGCATCCCAGCTAATAGTCTTGCAAAAATACCCAGGAATAGCGTACGGCCGGATGCCAAGCGCAATTTTGCGTGAAAATGTCATTTTTAGCGTAAAATCTGAAAGATTGTCGAAAATCACGCATTTTGATATTTTGACGGATTATCATCATATTTTTGATTATCTTTGATAAGAAACTATTTTTATTCAGAGTTTCAAATTATAAGTCTACTAAATATGCTTTTCAAATTTGAATATTACACACATACATATGGCACAGGGAAACATAAAACCGCGATTTCCTCGAAATAAAAGTTTGTGAAAACTATCAATAGTTTGAAGTTTTTTTACGTAACATAAATTCTTCGATTTAAATGCGTTTATCCATCGAATGTATAGTAAATGTTCTAGTGCCACAAATATTAAAAGAATTTTCAAGTAAGATGGTAGATATCTCATTTTATGTTATCCGAAAGGAGACAATGTGCATTTTACCAGGTGCGCATTTTGAAAGAAAAATTGAAAATACCGTACATTATGTACGTAATTACATGTATAAGTACATACTAAAGCGAGTTTTTATTTACATGTATAAGTCCATAATAAAGCGAGTTTTTAATTGGATAGCACAATTTGTCAATTCCTTGCATCCCAGCTAAAAGTCTTGCGGAAATACTGAGGAATAGCGTACGGGCGGATGCCAAGTGCACTTTTGCGTGAAAGTATCATTTTTAGCGTAAAATCTGAAAGACTGTCGAAAATCACGCATTTTGATATTTTTACGGATTATCATATTTTTGATTATCTTTGATATGGAATTGTTTTTTTAGAGTTTCAAATTATAAGTTTACTAAATATGGATATCAATTTGGAATATTACACACACATATATGGCAATATGACACAAAAGTCGTGATTTACTCGAAATAAAAGTTTGTGAACACTATCAATAGCTCTTAGTTTTTTACAACTCAAATTCTTCGATTTAAATTGGTTCATCTATTGAATATCGATCGTTTCTAATGTCACAAATATCAAAATAATTTTTAAGTAAGGTGGAAGAGATAATTTCCGAAATGGGACATGCAAAATTTATCCGGGAGGGGGGGGGGATTTGAGTGTAAATTTGAAGATACTGTAAATTATAAACATAATTACATGAATAAGTACTTAAAAACGAATTACAAAATTTCTGGCCGCAACTGCCTCTGCCCCTCCCTACCCCGCTGTCTAAGGTCATGTATTATGTCCGAAAGGATTACATGGAGCTGATAGTATCCCGCTTTTGCGCTAACGGTTTTGTTTAGTAAGATATTCATCTTTTTCCACATTGAAAACATGTTCAAAGTCATTCATTCAATTCGAAATTTTCAGTTCACGCTTCGCGCTCGCATCAAATGCTATAATTTAATACTGATCACTGTTCATGATTTGACGATTTTTATTTTACCTCATTTGCTAAGAAAGCGTGAATGCTTCTAAGCTAGCAACTAGAGGAGCGATAGCTTAAGGTACTCTCCGAGGGATCTATAATGAGGATTAAAATGCCTTACTACCATTACTAGTATAAGGCATTTAAATGCTTTACTTGGCACTAGCGCACTAAGTGGGAATCGAACCCAGGCCACCGGAATTCGAAACCCCCTCACTACCGATTGAGCTATCGCGCCTTAGAATGTTTCGTTTCTAATAAAAAAACGACTCGGCTTGTACTGGATTCTTTGTAAACAGATTTTGATATTGTTTATTTCAAAACTTCATCAAAATGTCCAGTTCACAAATTGGAATATAAATATCAGATTGCTTTTCGCGCTCACATCAAAAGCCTATAGATTTTTTTTTAATGTATTAAATGCTCCGTTTTAATGTCAAAATATAAGGGACGAGAGCAAAAATATCACAGCATTCCCCCTGCAGGCTTCCCCTAAAGCACGCTCCAATTAAGAAGCCCATGCCCCCTGCAGGCGGTCATCACTTGCTCTTAAAAATAATCCGCCATGCCCCCTGCGTGCTGCCGTGCAAAATCTCTCCAATTTAATCCACCATTCCACCTGCAGCCTACCACCAGTTGCTCTTCAAAATAATCCACCATGCCCCCTGCGTGCTGCCGTGATAAATTTTAATCATTTGGGTGCGACGGGCTACGACGGGCTTCTACAGAAGATTTGTTTGGTTTGATTCGATGGAGTTTTTCAACTTTTTTGAAATCTTTATGTACTAAAACCTGTGCCACGTACTATTTCCTTTATAAACTTATTTCAATAACAAAAATCCCGAAAATAGGAAATCATTTCGACTTTACCCGATTTTTTAATTGGAGTCACTAGTCAGACGGGGAAAATAAGTTTTATGACGAGCACGTAAGCGTGCGCACTAGGCCAGGGGGCGAAATTATTTTTCCCACCATATTTCTGGACCAAAATACGAACTCATTTGCATACAGCCAATCAGAGACGATTATTGCGTCTTGGGAATAAGAGTTGAGTACGCATGCGCCTGCTAGCGCTCCTCGATCGACTGTGAATGGACGTCGGACTAAAAAGTTAGCTAGAAGTTGTAGAAGATCAAGACTGAAGTTCTTTATGGACAAAAATGTCCAAAATTGTGTTGTGTTACACCTGCTCGCATTCGACAGAGGCCGAGCCAGATCCCGAACAAGTGAGCTGGTTAGAGGTAAGTTCAAATTTGTGATAAGATTATAAGTTAGCTAGAGTCTAGACCCCAACTACTAGACTAGCCTAACGTGTGTGTTAGTAGGTCCATGATTGTAGTAAATCATTACCGTATAGGCCTACTGCGAATCGCTCGCTCGCAATCGCGTGTGAAACTTTTTTCCCGCTGCTTGTATCAAGTAAGCCTATGGGGGGACCTCCTCCGTCCTCGACAGCTGGTGGTAGCCATTGTTTCGAGGAGTTTTTAAATATTTTAGTCTTTTTTAATTTCTCCTCGTACTCAGACTACTCACTATTGTGCAGCCACCATTCATGAAATTAGCTGTGAACAATGCAATGCAAAATCTCCCCGCTCATCAATTTTTGTCTTTTAAAGAACACTGTGTTAGGCCTAGGCCTATATATATATATAAGGGCCTAAGCGTATAGGCTAGGCCTACACTATTCTGTTTTAACTTTTGGCCTGAAACTGAAAGTGCAAATGGACCAAAACAGGGGGAAAAACTTAAAAGGGGACAGTGACTTTGGCTGTCGCGCGCAATTCACCTTTTCTGTTTTATCTGATCTTAAATCTTAATTATACGGAATGGCCATTGTTTGAGTCCTGTATGGCAGTGAGTCCAAACTTTGCGCGTGTCCAAACTTCGCGGACGGTCATTATCTCCAAAACTAGCCAATATCCTTAAAATCTGACATCATCAATGTGAAAAGCGACCTAAAATTACCCTTCGTTGAAAGTTTCTTTAGGATTAGTCCAGTATACTCATGAAAATATTGGCAAAAGATCGGCAAATATTAGCGCCCGTTTTGAAGAAAGCAACAAGCATCACGATATCACCATTTTACAAGCAGAAATCATCAAAAATGTGAGTTAAATGTGGTACTAACCGATTCCATAGCATTTTGCCATAAAACTGATATAAATATTTCACTTTTTGAGCTTGAGTCTTTGTTTAAATCTCCACAAAAGCTTTGGTGCGCGAAGTTGGGTCACACTTTTTCTGAACGGGTTTCCAGCACACCCCGCATTCGCTAAACGGAATAGAATTTTGAGATCGCGATACCGGCGAAACCCCTTGACCTACTTTAAGTGGCGGCGGCGGCGGCTAGGGTCCCCAATTCCTACGGCATTTTCTCTATCAAAATCCCTACATACCATTGCGAGTGCGTCGCGCGCGTCCGTTGATCCTACGAAGCCCGGATGATGCTTCCTCTTGACTGATAATTTCACCCTAAATTGGGTTATTTCAGGTAGCTAAGATTATTTTGGTATCTAAAGGATCGGTAATTATTGGTCAGTGGTTCTTTAGATCTTTATTTTTTCGAATGGCTTACCTCTACTTGTCCACTGAATGGGAAAATATCGTACTTTGTCCTTGTATTTCACATGAATTGTGCAGTTTGTATGTGTATAAAGTCAATGGGAAATTCAAAGTTTTGCACACGAGATCCGTTACCATGACGTCACCACGATTGCGTGTGAGCGAGCCAAGTTCTTGATTTGGGGGCGGCGCCCTCCAAAATTTGACCAATAAAAATTTTGCATTTGCTGCATCTTTGGGATTTTCCCTAAATTCTTGTCTCAGGGGCCGTCTTGGAAGTTCATGCAGAGCTGTATAATCTTTTTGAAGGACCCGCCCTTTTCTACTTCAAGATATTCACTAAAAACATCTTGGGGTCCGTTTTGGGACTTTTCATTCTTCAAAAGATGGTTTTGGGACGAAGTCTTGCATCTAGATTAATTTAAGAAAAAAAAATTAGTGAACTGACTTATAAATTCCAAAATGCAAAGCAAAAACCTCCATATGACGTGTACGTGACGTAATTTTCGTCATGAAGTTGAAGATCGCCCGAAGTGGTGGGAGGGGCCTATCACGAACGTAGACCATGTGATAGTCTTGATTCAGGCAATTTTTATGATTTGTAAAATTTGTTGAAACTCTGTAACGTTGTCAACGAATATCATAAAAATAAAATTCATAAAAATAATTTTAAAATGTGAAAGGATGAAGGCTAGCACAATTGTTCTCTTGGGAACATTCACCCCCCCCCCCTTAGTTACATGTACAAATGTTAATCACGTGTAATCGCCGTGATTTTGAAAGGTCGTGTGTATGAGATATTGTACATGGCATAATGGCGGTATACAGTTACTGAGTGGTGTGGTGTGAATTCTGTGCAAGGATGTTTACATTTGCGTGAGGTCTGTGACCGAGATGGTGGCATGGGAATAATTAGAGTGGATGAGACTGCGTGTGTAAAAAAAGCATGGACATGTTCGTTGTAACTGTACACTCGCTCGTACGGGCTAAATTAAAATGGGGGAATCCCTCGGTGTGTAGCTGAATACTTTTCAATTAGTAATCAGTTGTTTAGGCCTACTAAAATATATTTTGTTTATTAAAAATCAATGTTTAGGCAAAATTTATGCACAATGCCCTCTCACAATCACACATATTTAAGATTTTA